>NC_081185.1:85653873-85953873 GCF_029867415.1 Vicia villosa
TTTGAGTTTGAGATGTTTTTGGGGTGTGTGAGTGGATCAAACACATCCCATATGATGTTTGTGGTTTGTGGGAAGCATCACTTTGGTCAGAAATTCAAAGGTTTAGAGGTTGAGCATTTTACCTCTTTGAAACTTAAGAAACTTGCATTCTAAGAAAGAAAGAGAAAACCTATAATTTGTGAGACTTTGGTGTGAATTTGAATGAGTGATTGACCTCTATTTATAGGCCAAAGAGTCTGAACTCAGAGCTTTGCAACTTGATCAAAGTTTGATGATTTGGCTTAAGAGATAAAAAGGAATCTTTTACATTTAATGCAAAATGGTTAAAGTGACCAAACCATGGTTAAACTTCAAGCTTCTTATCCTCTTCCATTCTGATCTTCTAATCAGAAAATATCTTCAATTATTGCTTCTATGCATCATTACTTGCATTATTTGGCAATTTGGTTCATAACTTTGCAAAAATGGCTTGAAATTTCAAGTGAAATGGTCACTAATGTCAAAATTCAAAACCATAGCTACACTCCATATTTTTTCATGCTCTTGGACATTTTGGAAAGCTCATGTTACATACTTCAAAACCCTAGTTGAAAGTTTCTTCAAGATCTTTAAGGAAGTGGGTGAAAAAGATCCATGAACTTTGAGAAAAATGAAGTTTCAAGTGAATTTTTCAAAAGATGCCAACTTTGAAGCTCCATATCTCTTAAATGGTTGATCTTATGGAAAAAATTTATATGTGTCAAAGTTGTTTATTGGATCAAAATCTACAACTTTCATGTTGGAAGTTTTTTTCAGTTTGTAGGTGAAATTTTGAGAAATTCCCTTTCAAAGTTTGGAAAAAACCATGAAAAACACTTAGAAATTTTTCTAAGTATGGAAAGTCAAACTTTTGACTTTTTGATTCTTGATTGATTTTCTTGATTTTTCTTGATCAAATGACTTCTCATATCATATATTGATGATTTAAAACTTCAAAAGTCATGGTTGACCAAAATTCCCCAAAAGTCAATGGTGATCTTGTACAGTTGACTTTTTCAGACGAATCGCGTTTCTGGAGATTTCAAATGAAACAGGCTATCCTCATCAAATGAATGGTATGAATGGATCATATTGAAGCATTAGAGGATATTGAGCCATGGTTTGAGTTGTGACACCATGTCCTGATTAAAAAGTCAGTTGTTCAGTGAATTAGGTCAAAAAACCCTAATTGTCGACCTGATGAAATTGATGACTGTAGGTCTTGAATTGAGATGCAATTTCCATGGGATATTGTCATAGGGATTATTTGAGGATGATTGAAACCTTTGATTGACTTCCTGGGGGTTTTTAGGGTTTCCCAAATGTGATCCCTGATTTCAGTCCCTGATAGTTCAAAACCCTGATCTGAGGATTTGTCTGATCAATCTTTGTGTAGGAGATGTTATGAGCCAATGGATTAGGTCAAAGTGATGTACTTGGGGCCTTGAGGTCATGTCCCAAGTCATTAGGTCAAATTCTGAGCAAAAGTCAGGAGTATGCTATCTTCAGTCAAAACCCTAATTCAGTCGATTCAAAGCTGTTGAGTTTGTTGAAGTGAATCTCTGAGGACCAAATGTTGATTGTTGATGAAGATAGTTCTTTTGAGATGAAGGGAGAACAAAACCCTAATTGATTGTTACTTGTACTGATGAGTGATTTCCTGATTAAATCCTGCTGAGTCACAAGTAACAAACACAAGCTATGCAGTTTGTTAGAGATGCAAATGATGCATATGCAGATGATATGAGGTGGTATCTTAGGTCAAAAATTGGGGTATGACAGATGCCCCTATTTAAGTTTCTTCAACCTGAGACATGAAGATTGAAAATCTTCGTTTTGATAGGGTGGAAGAGACTTAAATATCAGAAGACGCAAATTTTGGACCTAAGATACCAAAATTGCGAATGATGCAAGGATATCTTTACCGAGGGGATATCAAAACTGACTCCGTTGGGGAAAAGAGATCGGGAAGGATGTCTCAATCCGTTTTAGGAAGAGAATCCGTTTTGTTCGGGAAAGCAAGTGTATGCTTCGCCTGGGAATGATAGCTTTGTAAGAAAAGCTTACCTATCGACATTACCGACTATCTGCATGGGGATAGACTTGTTTAATAATGCGAAGGTGAAAGGTATGAAACTGTATTACCGACTATCAGCATGGTGATAGACTTGACAAAAAAAGAGTTTCAAAGGTTCGGTTAATATTATCGACTATCAGCATTGGGATAGACATGTTTAATAATATAACCAGAACAAAAGGTTACCGACTACCAGCCTCGTGATAGCGGTTCTGAAGACATGATCAATTATCAGCCGAGTGATAAAATGATCTTGGAGACTTTGCTAGGGAAATTACTGGTTATTCAGCCTTGTGAACAGTAATAAGGCCCTGATTGTCAAATGGTCTTCAGGATTGATTTCCTAGAGAGGAAAAAAAAAACTTTTGAAAGAGACATAAACTGCTCAGATGATAAGGCTATTGCTTATTGTCTGTTTTTCACGACTCTGTTTGAGGAATCGGAATTTGAATCTCTGGTAAAGACAAAGTTCTAACCAAGAATGAATTGGAAAGAAACAGTCAATCAAGACTTTGTACCCATGAGGAATGAACTCAACTGGGGATTTTCTCCTTTGTTTTGAGAGGAGAAACTAAAGCAACCTTCTTCCACGAGGAATGATCTCAGTGGGGAACTGGAGAAACAAAATGTTCTTTCTGCTTATGGGTGACAATCTATTGGAGAGATGACACGCCCATACCTGCTTCATTTTTTCTTTTTTCTCTTTTTTTTTTTTTTTTCTTTTTTTCTTTTTTTCGAGGATAGATATATCCTAAACAAGTGATTATTGCAAACATTGAAAAATGCAAGAATGCATAAATGATGCAAATATGTATGAATGATGAATGTCATGAATGTCGCATGCATGCTGACAATACTGACAGACAATGAAGTATATACTGGAGAAGGACCAACGTCGCAATACAACCAGATACTTGGCAAATGTTTTTCAACACGGTGTAGATAACACAGGTGATGAATGGTGTTGCGTGCTTTAAACTTCTCTGGGGAAGATGAGCATCTTTTCTCATTGAGATGAAAGAACCTCTTCACTGGAGATTGGAGATCTTCTTCATTGGGGATAAAAGACCTTCTTCACTGGGGATAGAAGAGCTTCTTTACCTCGAGGGGTAATTGCTTCAAGAATTCTTTTCTGGGACAAGAATACCGTTGTCTCAACAATTTTTCCGGGAGAATCCTTTTTGTTCATCCTATGGAGACGACTGCTGATGTTCCTTCCGTTGTTCACAACTCAAAGGAAAATTTCGCTTTTATTTTGAAAAAGAAAAGTGAAGTAAATTCATTTAAAACTTATTTTTTTCTTTTTTCAAAAACGAATAACACAATTAAAGCGTCATTTTGCAAGCTAAAAGAAATTAGAGATTGCAAACAAATGGGCACAAGGCTCAAATTTATTTAATAGGATGGTAATCAGCTAAAGGCGTGATTCCATGGAGTATTTACAAAAGTTGGAAATGGTAATTATGCGGAAAAGGCTACATTGAAAGCAATAACCACTATTCCCCCTAACAACTTTGAGTTCCAACTGTGCTTGTCGCTTCAGATTGATAATGATTTGATTGAAGATCCTTTGATGAAGTACAGACTTTTCAGGTGACGAAGTATAGACTAATGCAGTTACTTTGTCATAAATCCCTAATTTTTGCCTAGATTGCCCTTTCAGGTTTTCAATCTACCAGGATGAATTTTTTCTGTTTATTGTCTCTAATTTTTGCCTGGACCGCCCTTTCGGGTTTTCAGTCCACCGAGACGCTCATTTTTGCCTAAGTCGCCCTTTGCGGGTTTTCGACTTACCGAGCTGTTCTTTTGTATTTTTTAGACAAAGTATTTCTTGACTGCATCTGCATTCACAGGATGTGGGAGTTCATCACCATCCATGGTAGTAAGAATCATGGCACCGCCAGAAAATGCTCTTTTGACAACATACGGGCCTTCATAATTAGGAGACCATTTGCCCCTAGAATCTGGTTGAAAAGACAAGATCTTTTTAAGCACAAGGTCGCCTTCTTGAAATTCACGAGGTCGAACCTTTTTGTTGAAGGCGTGTTTCATCCTTGCTTGGTATAACTGTCCATGGCATAGAGCAGTCATACGTTTTTCTTCGATTAAGTTCAACTGATCGTATCTGCTTTGACACCATTCAGCCTCTGATAACTTAGTCTCCATGAGGACTCTCATTGATGGGATTTCAACTTCTACGGGGAGCACAGCTTCCATGCCGTATACTAGAGAAAAGGGAGTTGCCCCTGTTGAAGTACGCACTGAAGTACGGTACCCATGTAAAGCAAATGGCAGCATTTCATGCCAGTCTTTGTAAGTGACGACCATTTTCTGGACGATCTTCTTAATGTTCTTGTTAGCAGCTTCAACGGCGCCGTTCATTTTTGGTCTGTAAGGAGAAGAGTTATGATGCTCAATCTTGAATTCCTCACACAATTCTTTCATCATCTTGTTATTCAGGTTTGAACCATTATCAGTAATGATCTTGCTGGGAATACCATATCGGCAAATGATGTTATTCTTGATAAACCTCACAACCACTTGTCTTGTAACATTGGCGTAAGATGCTGCTTCGACCCATTTGGTGAAGTAATCAATTGCTACCAAGATGAAACGATGACCGTTTGAAGCTTTCGGTTCGATCATTCCAATCATGTCGATACCCCACATGGAGAAAGGCCATGGAGATGAGAGAACGTTGAGTAGAGTCGGTGGCACATGGATCTTATCTGCATAGATCTGGCACTTGTGACATCTCTTCACGTGTTTATAACAGTCAGATTCCATTGTCAACCAATAGTATCCTGCTCTTAAGATCTTTTTGGACATTGCATGCCCATTTGAATGAGTTCCAAAGGACCCTTCATGCACTTCATGCATTAACATGTCTGCTTCGTGTCTGTCCACGCATCTGAGCAAAACCATGTCGAAGTTTCTTTTGTATAGCACATCTCCGTTCAGGAAGAAACTGCCAGAAAGTCTCCTTAGAGTTTTCTTATCTTTGTTTGATGCCCCAAGCGGGTACTCTTGAGTTTGAAGGAAGCGTTTGATGTCGTGGAACCACGGTTTATCATCGATGACTGCTTCAGTTGCAAACACATAGGCGGGCCTTTCAAGGCGCGTAATTCTGACTTTAGGCACATCATTCCAGTGATTGACTTTGAACATGGAAGATAGAGTAGCCAAGGCGTCTGCCATTCGATTCTGATCTCGAGGTATATGATGCAATTCAACCTTGTTGAAGAAAGTCAACAGACGTCTTGCATAATCTCTGTAAGGAATCAAGCCAGGGTGGTAAGTTTCCCACTTGTCTTTGATTTGGTTGATCACAAGAGCGGAATCTCCATATATGTCAAGGATCTTGATCCTTAAGTCAATGGCTTCTTCGAGACCCATGATACAAGCTTCATATTCTGCGATGTTGTTGGTGCAATCAAATAGCAGTCTGGCGGAGAACGGGATATGAGTACCCTTGGGAGTGATGATGATTGCCCCAATTCCATTGCCAAAAGCGTTTACTGCTCCATCAAAAATTAGGCCCCATCTTGATCCAGGCTCAGGACCTTCTTCAGGTAACGGTTCATCACAATCTTTCATCTTCAAGTACAAGACATCTTCATCAGGAAAGTCAAACTTGAGAGATTGATATTCATTAATTGGTTGATGCGCCAAGTGATCGGCGAGAATGCTTCCCTTGACCGCTTTTTGAGCACGGTATTCAATGTCATATTCGGATAACAGCATTTGCCATCGGGCAATCCTTCCTGTTAAGGCAGGCTTTTCAAAGACATACTTGATCGGATCCATTTTGGAGATTAACCAAGTAGTATTGTTGATCATGTATTGGCGGAGACGTTTTGAAGCCCAAGCCAAAGCACAACATGTTTTTTCGAGCATGGAGTAACGAGACTCACAGTCTGTGAATTTCTTACTCAAGTAATAGATGGCATGCTCCTTCTTACCAGTTTCATCTTGCTGTCCAAGCATACAACCCATGGATTCTTCTAACACAGTAAGGTACATGATTAATGGTCTTCCTTCAACTGGAGGAATCAATATTGGTGGTTCTAACAGGTATTCCTTGATACTGTCGAACGCTTTCTGGCAATCTTCAGTCCATACAACCCCTTGATCTTTGCGGAGAAGCTTGAAAATTGGCCCACATGTAGCAGTCATTTGAGAGATAAATCTGGAGATATAGTTCAATCGTCCGAGAAATCCTCTTACTTGTTTTTCAGTTTTTGGTGCAGGCATCTCTTGAATAGCTCTGACTTTGTCGGGATCTACTTCAATACCTCTTTGGCTGACAATGAAACCCAAGAGTTTTCCAGATCTAACCCCAAAAGTACATTTGTTAGGATTCAAGCGAAGCTGATATTTCCTTAGTCGTTGAAACAACTTCAAAAGGTATTCAATATGTTCTTCTTCTGTGCTGGACTTGGCTATCATGTCGTCCACATAGACTTCAATTTCTTTATGCATCATGTCATGAAAGAGAGTAGTCATTGCCCTTTGGTAAGTTGCACCTGCGTTCTTTAATCCAAACGGCATCACTTTGTAGCAAAAGGTACCCCATGGGGTGATGAAAGATGTCTTCTCCATGTCTTCAGGAGCCATCTTGATCTGATTATAACCGGAGAACCCGTCCATGAAGGAAAAGACGTTGAACTTAGCGGTGTTATCAACCAGCATGTCGATATGCGGTAATGGAAAGTCATCTTTTGGACTGGCCTTGTTCAAGTCACGGTAGTCAACACACATTCTGACTTTGCCATCTTTCTTCGGAACTGGCACTATGTTGGCCAACCATTGAGGATACTCTGAGGTGACTAGAAAACCTGCGTCGAGCTGTTTCTGAACTTCCACTTTGATCTTGTTAGCCATATCAGGGTGAGTCCTTCGCAATTTCTGCTTAACCGGCGGACATTCTGGCTTCAATGGCAAGTAATGCTGAACAATATTGGTATCCAACCCAGGCATGTCTTGGTAGGACCAGGCAAACACGTCAACATATTCTTTGAGAAGGTCTGTCAACTTACTCTTGATATCAGCATCAAGCAGCGATCCAATGGTCACTTCTTTTTTGTCTTCTTCAGAACCCAAGTTGATTTTTTCTAAAGGCTCTTTGTGAGGCAGAATGGCTCTTTCCTCGTGCTTAAGTAACCGAGAGATCTCGTCCGGAATCTCCTCTTCTTCCTCTTCTTCGGCTTCGAACACAGGAAACTCAAAGTTGGGAGAGGGCATAGGGTTATTGCATTCAATGGGTTTATCAATAGTAAATCTGCACATGTGATTTATATCTATTTTAGAAAATTTATGAATGCAAGAGCGTATGCAGATTTTTTTTGAAAAGTTTTTTTTTTATTTTTATTTTGGGTTTTTTAGGATTACCATTTCCAGAAAAAAGCAAAAAATAAAACATATAATGTAGGGAATTCAAAATGACGCTTTATTTATGATTCATTTTTGAAACAAAGCCCTAAACACAAACTCATTTGTCTTGGGCAGGACAAAGAGGGAAACTTTTAAAACAAAGCCCTATACACAAAGTTATTTGGGCGGAACATTTAAAAGCAAAGCCCTATAAAACATCTCTCTGCTTTGGGCAAGGCAGGAGGTCAAAATAACAGCGAGGTGATTACTTTGAGCGGCGAACAACATTCGGAACGTCGACAGCCTTCCAGTAGCAACGAACTCCTCTGTGTATTATGTATTCAGGAAAATTCTCCCCAGAATGATCTTCAGTATTGACATCGTTTGCTGGTCGAGCAGGATTTGAAGGTCCTGGTTTGTCAACCTTGTTCTTTGTAGAGTTGAAACGGTCTTCTTCTACTTCTTGAAGAGCATAAGACGAGTCACAATCTTCAGAATTTTCAGGATGTGTTTCCCAGTCTTCAGGATGAAGAGACTCATTGTCAGCGACACTTTCTGAGTCAGTTGCGGGACCATCTTCCCCTTCATCTTCAAAAATGGCATTTATGTGATAATAACCATCTTCAGGATTATGAACCTTGGCAGATACATTGAATCCGAAATCTTCAGTAACTTCAGGCTGCTGAGAAAATTGACAGGGCTGATAAGCCTCTTCTGGTTGACTATTATATTCAAAGGAATCTCCCCATCCAGTTGGTTGGATATCCTCAATCGCAATCTTGTAACTTTCAGGTGCAGAGTATTTCACCATATAATCAAATTTTCCACTTGGTTGTCCCAAAGTGTCCCATATTTCTGCAGGAACAGACTCAGTTTCATTGCCTTTGGATTCTTCTGAAGGAGGATATGGTTCTTCCTGAGATATGTATCCCGAGTCATTGAGATAACATTTCCATTCTTCTTCAGGATCAGGTAGACCTTCTTCGATGCATTCCTCAATAAGGACATTGACCTCTTGAGGAATTGGGTTAAGGAATCCTCCACTAAGGAATGTTTCTTTGATCGGACGAAGGGTTTCATCCTTCTTAGTGCAGTTTGAGAATGTTGGTGAACATCCGAGACCTGCTCTAGTTTCAATCTTGGTAGGGATCATAACTTGCCCCCAGCCAGTGGTAGTTCCATCTTTTACTACTTTTACTGCCTCTTTGTAAGAAGAAATTGATGCTTTCTTTTTGGAAGACTCGTCTTCTAAAGAGAGACCTTGGAACTGAGTTCCTTCCACATCATCAGCACCGATGAAAGAGAAATTGGATAAATGACTCACCATTAAGGCTTGCTCCCCACTTATTGTTACCAATTTTCCATTTGTCACAAACTTTAACTTTTGATGGAGCGTAGAAGTCACTGCCCCTGCTTCGTGGATCCATGGTCGTCCCAACAGACAGCTATAAGCAGCTTGAATGTCCATGACCTGGAAGGTGATTTGAAATGTATGTGGACCAATTGTCATGGGAAGGTTGACTTCACCGATAACAGATTTTCGCGATCCATCAAATGCTTTGACAACTACACCACTGAACTTCATAGGCATTCCTTGGTAAGACAAGCGAGCAAGAGTCGTCTTTGGCATCACATTCAAGGAAGATCCGGTGTCTACTAACACATTGGACAAAGAGTCTGACTGACAGTTCATAGAAATGTGTAAAGCAAGATTGTGATTTCTGCCCTCCTCGGGGAGTTCTTCATCACAGAAGCTTAAATTGTTGCAAGCAGTTATGTTGGCTATTATCCCATCAAAGTGATCAACAGTCACATCATGATCTACAAAAGCTTGATCTAAGACTTTCATCAGGGCTTCCCTGTGGGCTTCTGAATTTAACAGCAATGAAAGTATTGAGATTTTTGAAGGAGTCTGCATAAGCTGATCCACAATCTTGTATTCACTTCTTTTGATAAGCTTCAAAATTTCATCAAAGTCTGGATTGACATTGGTTCCACTGGATTGACCAACATCAATGTTTGTATTACTGACAGGAGTTTCCTCAGGATTCCCCACTGGCGTATTGACAGGATTTTGCCTGGTTGCAGGAGCAACAGCCTGCTTTGGAGGTAGTGGAGTATACACACGTCCACTTCTTGTTACACGACTTACATCAGCGATGTTTACGACAGATGAAAGAGTTGGTAAAGGAACTTCTTGTCCGTCCTTTATCATTGTGGCATTGTAGTTGTATGGAACTGCCTTGTCAGAGTCATAAGGAACAGGTCCAGGTAAACAAATGATCAAAGGAGCAATAGGAACCTTCGGCTTGTTGTAAGTAACTTCCATGCGCTCCGGCATGTTGAAATGAGGAATGATGACGTTAACTGTAGGCATTTCCGAGTTGATATCTGAGACTAAAAGCTCATGCGGATAGCATCCTATCATGTTAACTTCATTTTCATCCCTATTTCGGTAGATCTGAAGAGTACCATTATCCAACAGAACTTGGAGATCTCTTCTCACAATTGAACATCCGTGAGGATCTACACAGCATATTCTACAGGAACCGTATTGATGCTGGCGAAAATTCTGCCTCCGACAAAGAGTGGCGTGCATTTGTACCAAATTGGCTCTTGAGTAATTGATATTATAGACCCGGTATGGACCAGGACATCCATACACCATGTTTACAACATGCCCTCCATGATTGGGCAGCGGATTTGCTTGCACATTTGGATTCAAATTTCTGAAAGAGAGAAGATTAGATCTAACCAACCTCTGAACTTCATATTTCAAAGCTATGCAATGCTCAAGATCATGGCCAGGTGCTCCTTGATGATAAGGGCATGAGACCTCAGCTTTGTACCACCATGGGAGTCTCTCAGGTACTGGTGGTGGTGCTTTAGTTTGAATAAGGCCTCTTTCAATCAGTGCAGGGTACAATTCTGTGTAGGTCATTGGAATCGGATCAAACTGTGGAGCTCTTTGCACACGATTCTGATTATTGTTCAGCTGCTGAGCCTGTGGTCGAGGCTGTTGTTGCTGAAACTGTGGGGTAAATCCCGGATTCGGTGCTGAATTAACGACTGGCGCAATAGCAGCAATCTGTTGTCGACGATTGATATTTCCTCTTGGCTTCCCTTGGGATACCATGTCAACACTTTGTTCTTTCTTCTTTGGGAAACCACTTCCGAACTTTTTGGTTCCACTCGAAGATCCACCTTCTTTAGTCAAACGTCCTGTTCGGACTCCTTCTTCTAGACGCATCCCCATGTTTACCATTTCGGTGAAATCACTTGGAGCACTAGCAATCATGCGTTCATAATAAAACGGACTGAGAGTATTCAAGAAGATCTTTGTCATCTCTTTTTCTTTTAATGGTGGATTAATCTGAGCAGCAGTTTCTCTCCATCGTTGGGCGTATTCTTTGAAAGCTTCATGGTCTTTCTGAGCCATGGATCGGAGCTGATCTCTGTCTGGAGCCATATCCGAGTTATACTTGTATTGTCGGACAAAGGCCTCACCTAGGTCATTGAAAGTCCGAATATTAGTGCTATCCAAGCCTGTGTACCACTTCAGTGCGGCACCAGTCAAACTGTCTTGAAAGTAATGGATAAGCAACTGATGATTATCTGCATAAGTAGACATCTTCCTGGCATACATCACAAGATGGCTTTGTGGACAAGAACTTCCTTTGTATTTCTCAAAGTCAGGGACCTTGAACTTAGCTGGTATTTGTACACTGGGAACCAAACATAGCTCCTGGGCATTCTTTCCAAACAAATCTTTGCCACGGATAGCTTTAACTTCCAGTTGAATCTTGTTAAACTGCTCTTGGAGATCTCCCACAAGATTACGCTGATTTGTGCTATCACCCTGATCATGATAAATCTCATTGCCATCATAAGGAACAGTGTGAACCGTAGGGGTCGGAACCGTCATAGTGGGTTGAGAAAGTGCCATAGTGACTTGAGAAAAAGTTACCCCCTGATTTGGAGTAAATGCTGAACCTTGCGCAGCAGGCGCTTCAGTTGTAGCTGTTTGAACCCCAGTGAAATTATGGCGGAAACCTGTACCAAAGCTGAAAGGCGGGCCCCAACCTTCTGGCATGGAGAAAGATGGAATACCGAATGCAACTGTAGAAACTGGAGTAGTGACTTCAGATGTTACCGCTGCTTGACTGTTGGGTGGTGGCTGATTCTGTGCGGCCATTAAGGAGTCAACCAGAGTAGTGAGACTTTCCAACTTTTCCTGAAGGGTGGTTACCGTACCACGGAGCTCAATATTCTCTTGTTCAGAGTGTTCCATTACTCTTCTTCTGTTCGAACGAGTATTGTATCTGTGATCTGATTGCGAGCGCGGTCGAGAAACTTTGAGACGCGACAGCTTGATGATCTATTGGAGAAAGATCCAAAAGATAAGACTCTATACAACAGACTTGATATGCAGAATGATGTATGCAAAAAGAAATTTATGATTTTTCCAAACATTTTTAAGATTATTTCCTTGCAAACATTGGAACATAAACAAATCTTTTATTCATTCATTATATTATATTTTTTTTTGCAATAATGGGAAATGTTACAACATTGGAGCGTAGCTCCTTACAAAAGCAAATGATAAATAAAAAAGCTAAACAAATCCTAAACATCTTCATCAGATGAAGAACCAAATGCATTGTGCAGCTTGAGCTTCATGATTTCTTTCCCATAGTAAGCTTTCAACTCGGCCTTTTCAGCTCTCAGTTTGTCGACAACATTCTTCCAATCATCAGGAGTCGGAGCGTTGCTTGTCGAGGCTTCAAGATTCTTCTTGCTTTCTTTGATGTATCTTCTGATTGCGGCATCTTTCCGACGAATCTTCTCATCTTTGCTCATGAGCCATCCATCTTGATAATAGAGAGTTTCTTCGTGATCTTTCACTCTTTTCCTCAACTTTCTATTTTCCTCATCAGTTTTACGAAACTTTTCTTCCCAAGCGTCTTTTTCTAACCTCATCTTGGCTAAAATCTCTTGGTATTCTTCCGTAGTGTCAATGGGAATGTTGGGTAGTTGAGACACCACAGGGAACATGGGTTTTTCATAATCATAAGGCATTTGAAACTCCTTTGCTCTTTTCTTTACCCAGCAGGTATAGGCGTTTGTAGCAATGCAATTTCTTTCCCCACCTTTTTCTTTTCTTCGGACGTCGTACCAAGCTCTCACCATTCTTGTCTTCAACCTTTGAGGATCCTCCCCTTCTCGGTAAAAGTAGCATTCCACTGCGAGACCAATTGGTTTAACTGAATTTGCATATCCGAGTTGTCGTCGGGCTAGGACCGGATTGTAGTTAATTCCTCCTTGTGTGCCAATGAGAGGTACGTTGGCGAACTCCCCACAACTATCAATGGTTTCTGTACCACAGCGAGCCAAGGTATACCAATGAATATCATTATTAGTAAGAGACATAAGTCTTCGAGGCCAACGTAAACCTTCTCGGTTTTCCGTGAAAATAGGGGACTTAGGTAAGTGTGAAACAATCCATTTGTACAAAAGAGGTGCACAACATACAATGATTCCACCACCTTGGCGATTCCTATGATGGATAGAGAAATACGTGTCACCAAGCAAAGTCGAAACAGGATTTCCAATCAGAAAGATCTTTATGGCGTTGATATCAACAAAGTCGTTGACGTTGGGAAACAGAACCAACCCATAAATGAGCAAGGCTAATACAGCTTCAAAAGCTATCATGCTACCAGTGTCAATGAAATCAAAGGCTTTCTTTATTAGAAACTGCGAAGTCAAACCCGGAAAATTTCCTTTGGTAGTCCAATTACTTTCTATTTCAGATTTCTTCAAGTGGATACTTGCTGCAATGGCTGGTGATTTAGGAATGGCTTCCAAACCATTGAAAGGTATTTTGTCAGACACAGGAATACCCAAAAGATCGGCGTATTCTTCCAAGGTTGGTACCAACTGATAGTCTGGAAAGGTAAAACAACGGTAGACGGGATCATAAAACTGAACCAGAGTTTTGAGAAGTCCTTCATCAACATGAGTGTTCAAGATAGGCAAAAGCTTTCCATGGCTTTTCCTAAAATCAGAAGGATTTTGTACAGAAGATGCTAACTCCTTCAGCCTTTCCACATTAGGCATTTTGAAATCATACTTTTTGGTATGCCTTTTTACCCACTCCATAACTTAATCCTATAATGTTTGCAAAGAAAACTCTCTAAAATTTTTGGAAAAATCATGTTTTTATGGAAAAAGATGGGTTTTTTTTTTAATGAATGTATGAATGCATGGATGCGTGGATGCCACATATTCAAACATGGTAAAGCAAACATGGTAGTCCAAACATGGTAACGCAAACATGGTACTACAAACATGGTAATTCAAACATAGTACACATAGGTTTAAAGGTCCAGCGTCACGAGCATGAGGTCAGAGAACCAAATATGGGATAGTACTAGGGTTTATCACCTGCAAAACATGTTCTACTGATACGTCAGAGTCTACATTTTTCTTTCGGATATTACCGGCTTGCACAACTGAACTTGTGAGCTAGAAATATTCTCAAGAAAAACTCGTCTGAGTGTGGTTCTCCGCATGACAACTATCCAAGTCTTCACCTGGATCGTTTCTGCACCACGTCCTAATAAGGCCAGGATGGGTTGGGGTTCTACAGCCAACTCAGCTTCTACAGTTCAATGAAAGCAATAATGTCTTCGCAACTGAACTTGCTAAACATATACTACAAACAAAGAACCTCCACTGAGCGGAAGGATTCTCATGCTGACTTTTTAAGGACTGAACTCCTTGTATGCCATACATGACTATACCCTCCACCTAATTCTTATGTGTACTTAATCCGGGTTAGGATTTGTCCATAATGTATCACTTGTAACAGAATCACACCAGTAACAGAACCAAGGAACCACACATGTAACAAGAATAAAATAAAATATAACAAATAGAAATAACCCTTTCTTTGGAAACAATAAAAAGAAAGTCCCCAGTGAAGTCGCCATTTTTCTGTCGCGGGCGAAAAACCGTTTTTGTGCCTCTTTTTTGTGGATGAGACACCTGATGCCTTCTTTGGGCTCGAGTGCTCAAAAAAAATGATTTTTCTTTGTACCGACCAAACTTTTTATTGTTTCCAAAAGAGGAAAAGGAAAAAAGCTGCAATAACCTTAAAAGTGGGGAAGAGATTCCGGGTAAGAGGGTTGGTTATACGAAGGGAAGGTATTAGCACCCAACGTATCTATAGTACTCTATAGGTTTCTTTGTTTTGTTTATTCCATTCTTGTTGTGGTGGAGGTTCTTGTGAAATAGGTGGGACCTAAGGTGTTTGTTTGATTATGCTCGCAAAGATCATCGCGATCCTCTGCATACATATCCCCTAGAGGGAATCAGAGCATCTGTAGCTCGGGGTCTACGGGTGCTAAGGTTTGAATGGTTTTTTTTTTGTTTTGTTTTGCTCGCCAAGGATCGACCTTGTGCCTACGTATTCTCAAAGGGATGTTGAGAAAGTCAGAGCAATCGTAGTTCCCACTTATGCTAGTGGAAGCAAAGAAAAATAGACAAATGTCGTCTAAATGCTAGATGTATCTAATCTATATCATCACATACATCTGTTTGATTTTGTTTAAAAATCTTTTCATTATAAGCCCGGGGCCATGCCACTTAGGGTGCTTAGAATGATAAAGATGTTTTTGTTTGTTTAACCAGCCTTGTGGCAAAAGTTTTAATGAAGTCAGCCTTGTGACAAAAACTTTGATTAATCAGCCAGCCTTGTGGCAAAAGTTTCAATGAAGTCAGCCTTGTGACAAAAACTTTGATTAATCATCCAGTATGGTGGTAAAACAGTTTGATTAATTAGCCAGCCTTGTGGCAAAAAGGTTTGATTTTGATTGATTGATTGTTTGTGATGATATATAAGAGATACTCCTAGCATAGAGATGAAAAATGTCTAATCTCCTAGGGTATTTGTTTTGGATATTGGGGATGCTTATAAGAAGCCCGTGGGTCCTTGTACGAAGCCCAAGAGGAGGCTATCCGAGGGTCCTTGCATTGTAAGCCCAAGAGGAGGCTATGGGAGGGACAATCCGGGGTCCTTGCATTGTAAGCCCAAGAGGAGGCTATGGGAGGGTCACTCGTTTGTACAAAGCCCAAGGGGAGGCATGGTATAGTTGGTTTGAGCTCTTAGAGCGATTTCACCGGGAAACCATACTCTATGTCCTAACCTAAACTAGTGGAGATTCTTTGCACGAAGCCCAATAGGAGGCTATGGGGAACCTAGTGTTGTACTAAGTTGAAAAAGCATATATAACACAAACACACATATGAACAAGTACGAACAAACATGAACAAGTACATGAACAAATATGAACAATTATACATATATGACAGAGTGTGTGTATATAATGGAGTTTATGAAGGAAATATACCTGTAAGCATGATCCATTTGTATACACAGGGCTCGGGACTCACACTCGGGGAGAGGTCCATTTGAGTTTATTCAAAACTATGTAAACAGGTATTCACAAAAGGGCTTGGGACTTATACCTACATGGAGGCCCATGGTATATTTTTGGGAAGATTTAAAGAAACCTTCGTTTTTGGTTTGTTATTAAAAATCAAACTGATCGAGATATGTACAAAAAAAAGGTGTACAATGAAATACCTAATTTCATGTACTTGAGTGGGTATGTACGAAAGGGGCTTGGGACTTATACCTACGTGGAGGCCCGTGTTTTATTTACAAAACATGGTTGATCGTTTTATTTACAGTCGCGTTGTTTGAAAAAACGGTTTGAAAGTTTGTTCTGAAAGAAAGTTTATTTATTTTGAATAAAAAGACTGTGTAAAAAGAAAAAGGAGTGGGTCTTATACTCTCTAATATTCGAGAGGCCCCACATCGTTTTGAAAATCAATTGATTAATTAAAAGATTTAATCAAAAGTTTCAAAAAGAAATGGTTCATTGTTTTTGAAAAGAACCGCGATCGCTCGTTTTAAAACGATTTGAATTTTGAAAGAAGTCAATTTAATCAAAAGATCATCCTCAATTAACACTTAGATGATTAGGGTTTGTTCAAAAAATATTTACAAGTGATTTAAGTTTAAAGATTAAGTGAAAAACAATATTTAAAAGTATTAGAAAACACTTAAAAATATGTTATTTTAAACTTAATTAAAAATGTATTAAACAAATATATTTTTGTGATTTTTTTTTATATTCATAAAATACATATATAAAATAATAAGTGTGTAAAAAATGAAGAAAAAATAAGTTAAATTGAATGGTTAAATTAATGGTTGAAGTTGTGTAAAAAATCAAAGAAAATAGGTGATAAAAAGAAGGGTTTAGTCCCATAGGGACTTGAACTCGTGACCTTGAGGTCACTACTCAAAACAAAAGCCAACTGAGCCACGCTCGTGGCTTGTTAGTAATACGCGCTGGGTACAATATATTTTCAAACTGAATTTTAAAACTCATGAACCAAAAAAACGCGCCAAGAACACAATCCCATTTTGAATTTGAATTTTCTGAAAACTGAACCAAATTGATCAAGTGAAGGGTCTAACTCACTCGTTTTTTCATAAGGATCATGATGGTGCCCTCATAATTCATTTATTTTTGCTCTAAGGTGATCAATTTTCTGATGAACACGAAGAACCCTAATTCTGAGATTGATCATGAAATCGTGTATGATTGATGAATTGTGAAATTGATTGAGGGTTAATGATCAGTGATAGTGCAGAAACAAGATAGCAACTCAATTTTTCATTTATGATGCATGTATGTATGAGTTTGAAGTTCAAGTAGCTTACCTTCAAAAACGGCCAAACTGGAAATTGAAATCGTGCCTGGAGGTGTTACAGATGTTGTTTCTTGATCTGGACAGCATCAATGGACCTTATGGAACATGTTTGAATGCTTGGAACAGTTTGAATTCACCTGAGCTAAGCTATGGAACCTGAACTGCAGTTGCTTCAAGTATGAATCGAATTTGAAGATGGAGATGTTACAGGTCATATGTGAGTGTTTGGATCATTCATATGAAGTATATGGAAGGTGTTAGAAGTGTTATTTTGGACAGAAATGATCTTGAATGGATTTTGGCATGATAAGGCTTAGATTATGCATATTTGAGAAGTGAGGTAGTGATTTTGAGTTTGAGATGTTTTTGGAGTGTGTGAGTGGATCAAACACATCCCATATGATGTTTGTGGTTTGTGGGAAGCATCACTTTGGTCAGAAATTCAAAGGTTTAGAGGTTGAGCATTTTACCTCTTTGAAACTTAAGAAACTTGCATTCTAAGAAAGAAAGAGAAAGCCTATAATTTGTGTGACTTTGGTGTGTTTTTGAATGGAGTTTGGACCTCTATTTATAGGCCAAAGAGTCTGAACTCAGAGCTTTGCAACTTGATCAAAGTTTGATGATTTGGCTTAAGAGATAAAAAGGAATCTTTTACATTTAATGCAAAATGGTTAAAGTGACCAAACCATGGTTAAACTTCAAGCTTCTTATCCTCTTCCATTCTGATCTTCTAATCAGAAAATATCTTCAATTATTGTCTTGATGCATCATTACTTGCATTATTTGGCAATTTGGTTCATAATTTTGCAAAAATGGCTTGAAATTTCAAGTGAAATGGTCACTAATGTCAAAATTCAAAACCATAGCTACACTCCATATTTTTTCATGCTCTTGGACATTTTGGAAAGCTCATGTTACATACTTCAAAACTCTAGTTGAAAGTTTCTTCAAGATCTTTAAGGAAGTGGGTGAAAAAGATCCATGAACTTTGAGAAAAATGAAGTTTCAAGTGAATTTTTCAAAAGATGCCAACTTTGAAGCTCCATATCTCTTAAATGGTTGATCTTATGGAAAAAATTTATATGTGTCAAAGTTGTTTATTGGATCAAAATCTACAACTTTCATGTTGGAAGTTTTTTTCAGTTTGTAGGTGAAATTTTGAGAAATTCCCTTTCAAAGTTTGGAAAAAACCATGAAAAAACACTTAGAAATTTTTCTAAGTATGGAAAGTCAAACTTTTGACTTTTTGATTCTTGATTGATTTTCTTGATTTTTCTTGATCAAATGACTTCTCATATCATATATTGATGATTTAAAACTTCAAAAGTCATGGTTGACCAAAATTCCCCAAAAGTCAATGGTGATCTTGTACAGTTGACTTTTTCAGACGAATCGCGTTTCTGGAGATTTCAAATGAAACAGGCTATCCTCATCAAATGAATAGTATGAATGGATCACATTGAAGCATTAGAGGATATTGAGCCATGTTTTGAGTTGTGACACCATGTCCTGATTAAAAAGTCAGTTGTTCAGTGAATTAGGTCAAAAAACCCTAATTGTCGATCTGATGAAATTGATGACTGTGGATCTTGAACTGAGATGCAATTTCCATGGGATATTGTCATAGGGATTATTTGAGGATGATTGAAACCTTTGATTGACTTCCTGGGGGTTTTTATGGTTTCCCAAATGTGATCCCTGATTTCAGTCCCTGATAGTTCAAAACCCTGATCTGAGGATTTGTCTGATCAATCTTTGTGTAGGAGATGTTCTGAGCCAATGGATTAGGTCAAAATGATTCACTTGGGGCCTTGAGGTCATGTCCCAAGTCATTAGGTCAAATTCTGAGCAAAAGTCAGGAGTATGCTGTCTTCAGTCAAAACCCTAATTCAGTCGATTCAAAGCTGTTGAGTTTGTTGAAATGAATCTCTGAGGACCAAATGTTGATTGTTGATGAAGATGGTTCTTTTGAGATGAAGGGAGAACAAAACCCTAGTTGATTGTTACTTGTACTGATGAGTGATTTCCTGATTAAATCCTGCTGAGTCACAAGTAACAAACACAAGCTATGCAGTTTGTTAGAGATGCAAATGATGCATATGCAGATGATATGAGGTGGTATCTTAGGTCAAAAATTGGGGTATGACAAGGAATAGGAGTAGAAACAATCTCGGAAACCACAGTCCTTTGCGGTTCTTCTGGCGTTGGTCGATTCTGTGCAACTACCAGGGCTTCTACCATGTTATTGAGCCTTTCAATAGCATCTTTGAGAGTATTAACCTCTTCTCTGAGTTCTCCATTCTCTTGCTCAAAGTCTTCCATTCTTTTCTTGCGACTTGAACGAGTGTTGTATGGATGAGACAGCTTGAAAGTCTTGGTTCACCTCCTTCTCCTCCTCTCTTTCTGGAGAAAGGAAAGTGACTATTAGATCCGCGACAATTCTCGTGTCAGTGCGTACGACTAAAGCGATGCATGATATGCAATTAAGTTAATATTTTTCAAGGAAACACCATAATTACGTTATGAAACATCAAACTTTTATTAATTAAGCGAAAACGCTGTTTTTTACACACTTTGAAAAGGGAAATACAGAGAAACTGAGAGAAAGGACTCTAAAACTTTGACAAAGAGCCGACTTCACGTTCTAACATCTTCTTCTGTTTCTTGAGCTGAGCGTTCTCTGACGTGAGCTGATCAATAATCCAGGAAGCAGGAGGGATATGATGAGAAAGTGACGTTTGTGACACTTGTCGATCGAGCACTTCAAGTAACTCATCCTTCCTTCTTAGGATGTTTTGAATCTCAACATTTTCCGTGTTGACGATTCGATACTTGTTCCTCCAAGCATTCCTTTCTTGGCATACCTTGTTTAATGCCGCTTGTAATTTTTCAACATCGGTGGAGAAAAGGTATATTGGTTCCCTTAGGGGAATAGGTTCTTGATGCTGATATGGCATCCTGAGCTTGAATGCTCTGATGCGTACCCATTGAAGGTAAGGATCTAGGGAGATACAAAGATGTTTTCCTAACAATCTTCTCCCTTTGCTGTGAACAAGACGCCAGGCTTGGACAATTTCCTTCTTCAGCATGTTGCCATGATCGTCGATGTTCTTGAAGAACAGACCCTCCAATTGGATGTTACTTGGTATATTTTTCATGGGATAGCCGTATTGACGACAGGCTAAAGCTGGATTGTAACTGATTCCTCCCTTAGTTCCAATAAGGGGTATGTTGGGAAAACTTCCGCAACTGAAGATGATCTTGGTTTCGTCGTTGTCAGGACTACACCAATCAATGTCTGTATGAGTGAGGGACATGATTTTCTGTGACCAATAAAGGCCATCCCTCATGTTCCAGAAAGTGCTAGACTTCGGCAGGTGCAAAAACCATTCATATAACAACGGTACGCAGCATGCGATTAATCCTCCTCGCTGCAGGTTTCTTGAATGCACAGAGTGATAAGCATCCGCAAGCAAGGTTGGAACTGGATTTCCAATTAAGAAGATCTTAATTGCGTTGATGTCGACGAAATCGTTAATGTTAGGAAACAAAAACAATCCGTAGATAAGCAATGCCAAGATTTCCTCAAACGCGCTCATATCTTGGATGTCGACGAAGTACCGAGCTTGATCAAACAGGAATTTGGAAGGCAATCCTTGAATTCCTCCTCTACTCACCATATGAGTTCTGATGTCGACTACGTTCAAAGGAGTAGTCGCAGCAATGATAATGTCGTCAGGATTCTTTTCCAAACCGGAGTACGGATCTTGCGCGTACACGGGTACTCCAATCAGACGAGAGTATTCCTCCAACGTAGGCATGAGCTGATAATCTGGAAAGGTGAAGCAGTGATACGTTGGATCGTAAAACTGTACCAAGGTGGGAAGGATCCCATCCACAATGTTGGTATTGAGCAAAGGCAGAAGTTTTCCATACTTCTCCTTGAAAGCCTGGGGGTTGACCACCAGTTTTCTGAGCTTTCCTAGTTCCTCGACCTAGGGAATCTTGAAGGTGTATTTCCTAGCTCTCTTTCTTCCATAATCCATGGTATAGATCCTTAAGTCCTTTCTCCGTTTCTCTCTTTCTATGAAGTTCAAAACGTTCGTTATTTAGTTTCCTTGAAAAACGACTCGAAAAAGACTCTTTTTTTGTTTTAATTATTAATGAATGATGCATGAATGCATGAATGCACACACAAGAGTTTTAAACAAACATGGCGTTGAAGGGTATAGTGGTCATGAAGTCAAAACGCAAACCTCGCCCCAATGGTAAACTAAGGATAAGGATTTTTGCACCTGTAGAACGGGTTCTAGGGGTCTCAGAGTTTTTGCTCAACCTTAAAGATACGTTGACTGGTATCTATAAGAGAGTTTTATCTGAGTGTAGTATCTGCGTGACAATTACTTCCGTAATCACCGCTCTACGTCCTAAAAAAGGCTTTAAGTGGGGTTAATGTGTTTCTAGGTCCTCCTGGTACAAATCACTCTCGGAATGCATTGGCGCAGTTAATCACAACCAGCCAGGCAAATCCCAAGAGTAGAATTGTGAACCAAGGTTAGAGGGTCTTCACCGGGAAGACATCCTCCATCCTATCTTATGTTGCACTCAAATCCGGGTATAGGATTTCTCACCACAAGGGGGAATCAAGCCCTTTCCCGATACAGAATAAACAAAATAAACAAATATAAATGCAGCAAACACATGAAATGACACAGAGGTTAGGCAGGACCTCTCTTGTTTGAGGGGGAATTTGGCATCCCTAATTCCTAATTGGGGCTGGACCAGCAACAGGTCAACCATTGGTTTGGATGAAAAACCAAGGTTTTTAACACTTATATCCCCAGCAGAGTCGCCATTTTTCTGTGGTTGTCGTTTTTTTTACCTCCCCGTTTCACTTGGGAGGACGGCACGCTAGACCCTTCACGCGAAATTTGGAAGGAGAATGCGCCCGTGGTGGGATGAATTTTATTTCAGTTCTTCCTACGATATCACACGAACTTTCTTATTTGTCCTACGAGTAGGAAAGGGGAAAAAAGATCTCAACTAAACCCTAGGAGTTTGCTAAGTGTGGGGATTACACCTAGACTAGAAATTCTGGAGTCCGGGTGGTCGGTTATACATAGGGAAGTGTTTAAACACCCTACATATCTGTAGTACTCTACAGGAACCTTCTCTGTGTCTAAATGTGTTTGTGCTGCTAATGATTATTGGGAAAGTTTCTCCTTTGTGTTAGGAGAAGGAATTGAATTGAATAAAAGAAAGACAGACAGACTGACTGACTATTTTTGGTATTTTATTAGCTCGCTGAGATTCCTTGTGAACCTCATGCCTACATATCCCTAATGGAAGTCAGAGCTTAATGTAGTTTGGGGAACTAATTGATTATTAATTATTTTTGGGTGCCTTGCTTGAAGCTCAAGGTTGAAGCTTTGAATTAAATCTCTGTTTACAATAAAGAGACATGAAGTCATCTTTATAGAGAGGTATTTCTACTATTCCACCACAAACATTTTAAAAGAGTGACAGAATGATTGAATTCATTTCATTAAGAGAGTGACCTTACCTGTGTGTTTGCAAGTATGCTAGTATCTCTTAAATGAAAGAAAGATGCTCATCCAAATTAGGGAAAGTTACCACATGTCTGGGTTTTACTGCCAGCTCATGCCTTTCAAAATCCTAAATGGGAGACTTGATTGAAATTGAAATGAAATGTAATGTTTGTTTGTTTGAATGTGGTGAGATAGAAGAAAGATCTCTCTATAGAGATAAGCTATGTCTATCTACTGTATAAAAGATTTGATTTTTAACTGGCTTGTATGAGGCCCAAGCTTGAGGCTTTTTGATTGATTGATTATTATTCTGGGAGAAAACTCCATTGAGGATTAATTTACAAGGGATTTTTATGTGCTGTACAAAGCCCAGAATTGAGGCTGACTCTACTTGGGGAGAATCTATTTTGATGGGTTTTATTTGGTGTTCTGTACAAAGCCCAGAATTGAGGCTGACTCTAACTAGGGGAAATATTATTTTCTGCCTTGTATGAAGCCCAAGGTTGTGGCGGACTCTTAAATAAACTGAGTATGGATGACTCTATGGGAAAAGATCCTAGATGTTAGGAATATTTGACACACGACATATGGTTTATCTGCATTGTACAAAGCCCAAGGTTGTGGCTACTGAACAATGAAGGACTCACTGGAGAGACTCTATTATCTGCCTTGCACAATGCCCAAGGTTGAGGCTAACTATTTTTGTTGGATTTTGACTCTATTGAAGGATTTATTTAGAAAGACTGATTTTTTTGGAAGCTAACCCTTTCCAGGGGTTTTGACTCAGCTGGAGAAATTGTCTGTTAAAAGACTGATTTTTGTCATGTTTTTTGGAGGCTGACCCTTTCCAGGGGTTTTGACTCTTTTTGGGGAAATTATCTCCTAAGAGAAATGAATCTTTGGTTTTTGAAGAAGTGATTTTGGAGGCTAACCCTTTCCAGGGGTTTTGTTAAAATGAAAGAATGAATGGAGGCTAACCCTTTCCAGGGGTTTTTGTTAAAATGAAAGAATGAATGGAGGCTAACCCTTTCCAGGGGTTTTGTTAAAATAAAAGAATGAATGGAGGCTAACCCTTTCCAGGGGTTTTGTTAAAATAAAAGAATGAATGGAGGCTAAACCTTTCCAGGGGTTTTTATTAAAATGAAGGAATGTTTGGAGGCTAACCCTTTCCAGGGGTTTTGTTAAAATGAATGGCAGAAAGATTATCTAGTGGAGACTTCTTGTTTAAAGCCCAAGATGAAGGCTGACACTTGCTGAGGATAAGCAAACATGGATCCTAGACTCTGCTAAGGAAGATTGATGAAGATAAGGGTGACAGAGACTGTCCATGTCTCTCATTCCAAAAGGTGTACTCAATGTGAAATTGAGACAAACTTAGCTTGTTTAAAGTCTGGTTTAAATTGGAAGAAACTCACCAGGGTATGTTAAAAGGTGACTAAAGACCTGTTCCTATGTTTATAAGAAACCTGATGGGTCCTTGTATACAAGCTCAAGAGGAAGCTGGAAGTGCTTTTAAGAAGCCTGTGGGTCCTTGTACAAAGCCCAAGAGGAGGCTAATCGAGGGTCATCGAGGGTCCTTGTTATAGCACAAGAGAAAGCTATGTAGTTTTGAACTTATTTTGGCTTTAAGCAAATGGGTAAGAGGTTTCACCGGGAATAATTCCTCTTTGGGTGGATGTGTCCTATTTTTTGGATTCTAAGGTTTTTGCCAAGATGTTTCACCGGGAATAATTCATCTTGGGGGTTTGAACTACAGATCTCTAATTAGGAAAGAGCCTTCACCGGGAAGACATTCTCAATCCTAGGTCATATTCCTATAATATATATATAGTTTAACTGTCCTAGGGTTTATACTCAAACGTAGTTCTAAACTAATATATATATGCACAGTTCTATATTTGACAGTAATTTAAATAAAGACTATAAATTGAAAGCTTGTAAAGCCTAACCTGGATGGAGTGGAGGCCTTTGAAGAAGTATGTACAAAGCTTTACCAGCAATTGATGGATAACAGTTGAATATATATATGATAAACAGTTAATGGTTTTTTGAAAACAGAAGAAGTGAAGATGGACATGTTAGACGCTGGCCTTAGGATCTAGAGGGGGGGTGAATAGATCTTTCACAGTTTTGCGGAATTAATTGAACTTTAAGCGGAAGTGATTCTGAATCGACTCGCGTCTATTCCGAACCACTATTGAAACGATTGTATATGTGTTAAAACCACTAACCAGCTAGAGATAAACGATAAGAGAATACACTATAGAATCAATACGTCGCTCTATTGAAAATCAATTAACTTCTTATATGATGAACGACGTTTGCAATGCAGTAATAGTGAAAGAAGCAAAAACACAAACACTTGGTGATAATGATCAAATTGATGGTGATTCATTGTGTGATGGATTGTGATGTTTATATAAGTTTTTAATTCACAATCTTAACACTCGAATCGTTGATCAATTTGCTATTATAACCAAATATGAACAGAACGTAAATGAAAAGGTAAAAGCGACAAGAACACGATATTTGTTTAGGCAGTTCGTCGATCGTCCTCGCTACGACTACGTCTGCCCCCAATTCCAAACTGAAATTGGGAAATCTTTCATTAATGTTGAAAGCAGTTTATACAAAGAAGATAACAAAGCGATAAACCATAAACCAATTATGTCGATCCTTTGAATCTTCTTCCCCCTTAATCTTGAGTCAGATCAAGGTGATCCAAGAGCTTCACTTGATCCCTTTTCTGCAGTGTCTTGATTTGCCTTGAACCCTTGTTCTTCAATCTTCACACTCAGATGGATCCTCGAAGAAACCTCTTGATAAAAACCCCCAAGAAACACCTATCTTGGAGGACAAAACCCTCGGATTTTATTCACCAAAAACCCCACAAATCTTCACCCACTAGGAATCTTCAATTCCGTTCCATGGACGTTATCGAACTCGATCACTAACCCTCAACGCAAGAATGATTATGTGTAATTGTGTTGGAGATGACGAAGAACGAAGATGAGAAGTCTTTGTGTATCTTTCAGTCGTTGGTGTTGTGTTCAATAATTGAACCTTGGACAATATATATGTGAGTTGCTGGTATGTTGGAGCAGAGTGAACACATGGTTTGGGAAGTTTTTAGCAGATAGGTCGACCTACCTTGGTGCTTAGGTCGACCTAACAGAGGTAAGAATGAGTCAGAATGAATTTGTTGCCAGTTGAGTCGACCTATTGCTAGGTTAGGTCGACCTAGAATCAGTTAATTCAGCTTTTTGAAGAATTCTTCAGATTAGGTCGACCTGTGGATGTGAGTGGGTCGACCTAACAGTGATATGACAAAAACTCTTCAGTTTAGGTCGACCTGGGAGTGTGGTTAGGTCGACCTACTTGTGGTTTTTCTGAAACTTTCTTGTTTTCTTAGTTTTGAGTCGACCTAGATATATTGCAGGTCGACCTGATTTGTCTTGAATAGCCAACCTAGCATTTCCTTGAGTTCTTTTGCTTAAGCCTTGTTGTTTGTTTGCTTGTGGAGTTTGCCATGGATCAAAAACTTCTTTGTGAATGTGACCTTGTATTTACAGGACATAGGTCACATAGGTATCTGAAGAGTTTCAACGGGAATAATGCCCTTCAAATACCAGAAGAATGTTTTGAAAACAGTGATCGCGACTTTGCGTGTCTATTAGTCGGGATAACTGCAAGTGCACAGTCGTGTCGTGTAGTTTTAAAAGATATCGAATCCACAGGGACTATAAATCGACCTACTGTTATCTAAAGTTACTATGTAAAGCTAAGGCTAATGATATTTGGGTTTTTTTATAAATGGGGAAACTAAAATCTTAAATCTAGGTAAAATATAATAACAAACAGATATCAGTATGTATTTCATCTAACTTAGGTGATCCGAAGTTCCATTGGCCAGATTCTAATTAAATCAAAGATCTTTACTAACTATGTTATTTAAAAGTCCTCCTCTCAAACTCTCGCTCTATTGATTCAGACTACGATCCTAACTCTTAATGTACGCTTTCGCCATCCCACCAGATTTAGAAACGCTTTTTGAAAACAACGTAATTAATAAAATGCTTGTTTTATGAAGTCGTTATCTACTTAAATCTCCTAATCTCAAACTCTCGCTCTGTTGACTCGGAACATGCTAATATCCCTAACGTACGCTTTCGCCATCCCGCGCGGGTTTAAAAACACTTTTTGAAAATACATAAGTTCTAATTAGTTCTAATACGCTTTCGCCATCCTTAAAACTAATGTCCTATGTCTACTATCCAGTTAAAGATCTCAAACTTTTGCTCTATTGATTTTAACCTTTGACCGTCTTAAGACCTCAAACTTTCGCTCTATTGATTTTAAGACTTACTAACTAAATTAGACATACAAACCAAAAACAAGTGATATTTAATAAAACATAATTAAGCCAATTTATTTCGGATCCCACAGTTAACTTACTTTACATACCGATACCTTAGTAATTTAGCCAGACATATTAATACAGTTAAGCATGCATGAATTAATTTGGCTTACAATAAAAGGCATGTTAATTGGCATACAATATATCATGCAAATAAATATAAATAAAGGCGGTAAATAATAAACCTGAATAAAATTAATCTGGAATAAATCTTTAGATCTTCAAGTACTCGAACCTCCACCACAAATCAGTTGGATTGTTCTTCGATAAATTCTTCGATCAAATAATTATAAAAACAAGGAAATAAAATACTATGATCTAACGTAAGGTTAGATCCAGTAAAAGGTTCACAACAATTTCTGGTGGAGAAATTGTTGTGAGAAAAGATGAACGGGATAGAAAATAATTGCTGGAAATAAAATACTGGAATAAAAATAATACGAAAGCTTAAAACTAAAATGTTGATCCTTGCTGAAAAACTCGGACACTGGAAACTGAAGTATCAGTCTCCTTTTATAGCTGAGCGTAGGCAGTTTCGTTCCGTGAATATAGCACCTTCTGACGCAGACTTGGGAGACGCACGTCTCCACTTCTTCAGGAAGACTAGGCAAACAGACTTGAGACGTGCGTCTCAAGTGGAGCTTTTTTAGGGAGGGTTGGAGACGGGCGTCTCCATTTGTGACGTGGTCATTTGTGGGCTTTGGGCCTTTGGAGACAGGGGTCTCCAACCTTGGATATGGGCATCTCAACTTTGGAGACGGGGGTCTCAGTTTGGAGACGGGGGTCTCCATTTGGAGACGGGGGTCTCCATTTGGAGACGGGGGTCTCCCTCTATCTTCGTGGATTGGGCTTGCATCTTTGCACAATTGGGTCTTCTTTGCACCCCTTTCTTACTTCAGCACCCCTTTTTCATCTTTTAAGCATAAATAGTAGTGGATTTAGCTCCATTTCTTCTCCTTTTCACAAATAGTCCTCAAAACGAACATAAAACCTAAAATAATGAAAATACCAGCATAATACCGACATAAAGCAACATAATTAAGATAAAATAAGGAAATAATATATGTAAATCAAGCCAAATAAACGATACATTTTCGCGTTATCAAATACCCCCACACTTAAACCATTGCTTGTCCTCAAGCAATCAACCACACGGTAAAAGAAAATGATTAAGCAAAGTCTTTGAAACAAAGGCACGACACGACTCCTAGTCATACGTGGTTACTAGGCTAAGGTTAGATCGATAGGTACTAAATGCCAACACCAAGGATACCGTAACGACACAATGTCAAAAACTCCCTCCTTATACAAACCAATTCGAATTATGCCATTATAACTCAACCTATATCTCTTGTTTTTCGTTTCACTCTTTTCATTCAAGTGCAATCACATTAAGCCCGTTATCCGTACACGCACATAGTAGGGAAATCGGTTAGCGACTATGATCCTTTTCTTTTCTTTAGCACGGGGTTCTGGTTTTTAGTGGTGCAACCCCATTTTTCCCAACTGCGGTTGCGGGGGATCGAACCGTAGTCCACCCTACCAAGCCCAGTACCAGTGACCTCTAGGCCAACCAACAGTGAGTGCTGATTATTAAATCCTTATTGGCTTAACAACCGTTGGGCTAAATGACCGGGTGAGGGTCACCTAACTTAGAAGGCTATTCTTCAATTAAATCATTTTAAAAACAGGATCATTCACTTATATTCATCGACTCCCTACGTAGTTTGTGCTTAAGATGGTGCCGACTGCTAATATAAACTACTTAAGAGCTACTTTGAAAACTTGATCCTAAGGTCTCGACATAATGGGCATCCAAATTGATATCACATAATGAGGGGGTTTAGGGTGTCAGGACGGTATCGATGTTATTGAAACATTCCCAAGTCTTTCTAACAAAGCCTAAAGTGTGACGACCTAAATACTTTCAGAGTGTGCGTGCCACGCATCAAAAAGAAAATAAATTGTTGGTGGTTAAAAATTTTCAAATTTTGGGGAAATTTGATAACAACAGAAAATCATATATAAAGACTTGACAACATAACTAGAAAACAATAAAGCAACAAATGAAAGCGGTAAAGCTTCTCCCCCACACTTAAACCAAACATTGTCCTCAATGTTTCGATCCAAGGTGGAGAAGAAAAGACAGAACCTATATGGATGCTAAAGGCGTTCCATCACGACCAAATCCACTCCGCGTCCGGAGGAAATACCTTTTCCTATCATGCTCATCAATTGTGTCACCACCAGCAGCAACACTCGTAGGAATGTGCGTGGAGACCCGCTCATCTTTGAGACGATCGTCTATAGATTTTTCGCCTAGATATGGTCGAGACGTGACAGGCGATCCATATCTTTTATTTTCTGCAAATTCAAACAATAAAAGAAAAACATTAAACTGAAAACTCGTGGGTTGCCTCCCACGCAGCGCTTTGTTTAACGTCGATAGCTCGACGTCTTAAGAGTGCAAGCACTCAAGGTGGTTCTCTTGAGAATGACTCCTCGGTTGAACTTTTAGCAAACCTCGTTTTCCATGGCCACTTATCGAGCCATCTCACATATCCCTCGCCTTTTCTTTTCTTTCTTCTGTGGGGTGGTTCATTCTTTTGAAATCGTGGTGGCGGTTCTGGGTCGATCCTAAGTATCAGCTTTTCAAGTTCGGGCTTAGTGATATTATCCACCACCTCAAAGGTTAACCTTACCCTCTTATCACTAATGATATCCTTAGTTTCATGGTCGTCTAAATTTCTCTTTTTATGTAAGACTTCAAATAAGGGTGCATTAGTGTGGATATTTTCCAATATCTTCACATACATTATGGATTTGGAGTCTACGTTAGCTTCCATAAAACTTTGCGGGAAAGAATTCGGTGGGGTATAGGGAAGAGGAATAACAATAGGTGTTTTCCTCTCTACCTCTTCTACAACTTCCCTTTCAGATGGTGTTGGTGGATTTTTCTCAATCTCCACTTTTTTCTCACTAGAAATCTCTTCAACCACACTATCACTCTCCTCAATCTCATAATCACTCTCCTCAATCTCAATATCACTCTCCTCAGAAATTTCAATTTGTTCTTCACTAATGGTTATGTCAATATACCCCTCAAGTAAGTCTCCTAGTGGCTTTTGTTCAAGTTGGGCGATTTGAGTCTCTAATGCCATGTTGTGAGTCGCGAGGGACTCAACCATAGTGGTCAGTTGCCTAAGGGTTTCATTGTTTTGAAGACTTTGTTTGATAAACTCTTGGTTTTGGACGGTTTGTGTCTCTACAAAGTGCTCCATCATGGCTTCTAATCTAGATTGAGTTAGCGTCTCGTCGGGATCCTCCTTTGATGTTTCGAAGTTAAAATTATGGGATTCTTGAGGTTCTTCAAAGGGAGCTAGCGTTGCATTTTGCGTTTCCTCAAAGTGCTTCGTTATCATAGATTCTATCCTAGAGAGACTTTGTTCTTCAATGAAATCCTCCATTAAGATTTCGAGGTTGGATTTATGATAATCTTGCGACTCCTCAAAATGTTGGGCGTGGTGATAGTAGAGGAAATTTGGTTGGTGATAAGTTGGCGTTGCATTGAAATCCTCTATTAATGCTTTGGGGTTAGAATTGTAGGATTCTTGTGGTTCCTCGAAATATTGGTTGTGGTGATCGTAGAGGAAATTCGGTTGAGGATAGGCTAGTGTCGAATTGTAATCCCCAATTAATGTTTCGAGGTTTGGATTGTAGGTTTCTTGTGGTTCCTCGAAATGTTGAGATTGGGAGTTGCAGAGGCAGTTTGGGTGAGAATGAATTGGTGGCGTAGCATTAAAGTTCTCCAATAGTATTTCGAGATCGGATTTATAAGATCCAGGTGATTCCTCGAAATACTGGGAGTGGGGGTTATAGAAAAAGTTTGGGTGATACATAGTAGTAAATGAAAAGAAAGAAAAAAAGAAGAGAAAAAAATGCCTTAGTCTCTACGGTGTAACAGTGAGTTACGATATCGACTTGAATAGTCCCCGGCAACGGCGCCAAAAACTTGATCGCGACTTTGCGTGTCTATTAGTCGGGATAACTGCAAATGCACAGTCGTGTCGTGTAGTTTTAAAAGATATCGAATCCACAGGGACTATAAATCGACCTACTGTTATCTAAAGTTACTATGTAAAGCTAAGGCTAATGATATTTGGGTTTTTTTATAAATGGGGAAACTAAAATCTTAAATCTAGGTAAAATATAATAACAAACAGATATCAGTATGTATTTCATCTAACTTAGGTGATCCGAAGTTCCATTGGCCAGATTCTAATTAAATCAAAGATCTTTACTAACTATGTTATTTAAAAGTCCTCCTCTCAAACTCTCGCTCTATTGATTCAGACTACGATCCTAACTCTTAATGTACGCTTTCGCCATCCCACCAGATTTAGAAACGCTTTTTGAAAACAACGTAATTAATAAAATGCTTGTTTTATGAAGTCGTTATCTACTTAAATCTCCTAATCTCAAACTCTCGCTCTGTTGACTCGGAACATGCTAATATCCCTAACGTACGCTTTCGCCATCCCGCGCGGGTTTAAAAACACTTTTTGAAAATACATAAGTTCTAATTAGTTCTAATACGCTTTCGCCATCCTTAAAACTAATGTCCTATGTCTACTATCCAGTTAAAGATCTCAAACTTTTGCTCTATTGATTTTAACCTTTGACCGTCTTAAGACCTCAAACTTTCGCTCTATTGATTTTAAGACTTACTAACTAAATTAGACATACAAACCAAAAACAAGTGATATTTAATAAAACATAATTAAGCCAATTTATTTCGGATCCCACAGTTAACTTACTTTACATACCGATACCTTAGTAATTTAGCCAGACATATTAATACAGTTAAGCATGCATGAATTAATTTGGCTTACAATAAAAGGCATGTTAATTGGCATACAATATATCATGCAAATAAATATAAATAAAGGCGGTAAATAATAAACCTGAATAAAATTAATCTGGAATAAATCTTTAGATCTTCAAGTACTCGAACCTCCACCACAAATCAGTTGGATTGTTCTTCGATAAATTCTTCGATCAAATAATTATAAAAACAAGGAAATAAAATACTATGATCTAACGTAAGGTTAGATCCAGTAAAAAGGTTCACAACAATTTCTGGTGGAGAAATTGTTGTGAGAAAAGATGAACGGGATAGAAAATAATTGCTGGAAATAAAATACTGGAATAAAAATAATACGAAAGCTTAAAACTAAAATGTTGATCCTTGCTGAAAAACTCGGACACTGGAAACTGAAGTATCAGTCTCCTTTTATAGCTGAGCGTAGGCAGTTTCGTTCCGTGAATATAGCACCTTCTGACGCAGACTTGGGAGACGCACGTCTCCACTTCTTCAGGAAGACTAGGCAAACAGACTTGAGACGTGCGTCTCAAGTGGAGCTTTTTTAGGGAGGGTTGGAGACGGGCGTCTCCATTTGTGACGTGGTCATTTGTGGGCTTTGGGCCTTTGGAGACAGGGGTCTCCAACCTTGGAGATGGGCATCTCAACTTTGGAGACGGGGGTCTCAGTTTGGAGACGGGGGTCTCCATTTGGAGACGGGGGTCTCCATTTGGAGATCGGCATCTCCCTCTATCTTCGTGGATTGGGCTTGCATCTTTGCACAATTGGGTCTTCTTTGCACCCCTTTCTTACTTCAGCACCCCTTTTTCATCTTTTAAGCATAAATAGTAGTGGATTTAGCTCCATTTCTTCTCCTTTTCACAAATAGTCCTCAAAACGAACATAAAACCTAAAACAATAAAAATACCAGCATAATACTGACATAAAGCAACATAATTAAGATAAAATAAGGAAATAATATATGTAAATCAAGCCAAATATACGATACATTTTCGCGTTATCAAACATAAAGAAGATTTTGAAAATACAGTTTTGTAAAACAAACTATGAAAAGAAAGAAGGTGTTGGGTCTTACACTCTAATAGAGGCCCAGAGATTATTTACTGTTTGTGAAGCAGTGAAAATGAAGATTGGAATGATGTAAGTTTTTGTTGTTTGAAAACCTTAATCATCTTGTTTAATCGGAGATCGAAAACAATTTTGAAAATTGACAAAAGTCAACTTAATTAAGGTAAAGATAAAGCTCTTTACCTAATTAAGACCTAAACAATTAGGGTTTTATCATAAAATTATCCACAAAATAATTAGGTTAAAACAAAATGAGTATATATATCTAAAGTATTTAAGAAAACACTTAAAAACATACTATTTTAAACCTAATAAAAATACATGAAATAAATAATATTTTTTATGATTTTTTTGATTTTTCACAAAATAGATATATTAAATAATAAGTGTGTGAAAAATGAAGTGAAAATAACTTAATTTGATAGGTGAATTAATTGTGTGAAGTTTGTGAGAAAAATGAAAGAAAATGGGTGTTAAAAAAATAGTTTGGCCCTTGGAGGATTTGAACCCACGCCCTCTAGGTCACACACTCAAAACAAACACCACTGAGCCAACGCGCGTGTGGTGATAGTAAGCTGGTTTCAATGCAATTCATATAGTGTTCAAGTGTATAGAAGCAAAAAAGAAAATAAAATCAAAAGGTCTGAGGCGAGGGGGATTCGAACCTCAGACCTTGGGCATGAGGAGACTAAGAGCGCATGTGTGACCACTGGGGCAAGTTATTCATTCTTTTATGAAACACATATCATTAAATATAAAATAAACTCTATTCAGAGATTTGAAAAATGGTGCCACCCTCCATCTTCGTCTTCAACCTCAAGCTCCAACATTTTTGAAATTCTGATTCTCTCAAATCTCAACCAATGGCCCAGGTGTAAACATGAAACTTGTTCTAAACTCACTCACGATTCTAAATATGTAACTAACACAAATTTATATTAACTACATCTAACTAATTTACTAAAAAACGTGAAGAACCCTAAAATTTGAAAATCAAATTAAATGACTATACTGAAAGATAAATGAATGATGATAGAGGGTTTTCAATCCTCTGATGATGCTGAACAAGATAGAATCGAGCTTTATAACAAAGAGTGCTTAAATTAAAGAGATGGAGTTCAGAAACTTACCTCTGAAAATGGAGGTCGTGAGGATGATAGAGAGCACCTGGGCTTGTATGAATGATCCCAAAAGCTTCCTTGGGACTCAGTGATGCTAACTGGATGCTTGTTGTGTCCTCAAACCTTCTGAATTGCTCTACTCGACTCCTTCGATTTGAGCTTCAAGTGAACATGGAGGATGATGAATCTGGAGTTACAGATGAGCTGCAGCCATCTGAACAGCTTCACTATGATCTGAGGAACGTGCCTGGATGCCTAACCTTGCTTGGAACCTCCTGAATTGTTCTGTGGTCCTCCAACTGCAAGTGCTCCAAATGAGAGGTGAAGATGATGATTCTCCACGCCCAGAAGTGTTCCAGAGGTTTGGATCACCTCTAAATGCCTCCCTCAATGTGTTTGAATACTTATTTTCAAAGAGAGAGCTTTGGTTTGAAGAATCCAAGTCTTCTTGCCAAAGGACCTTTGAAAAAACTAAGTATGAAGAAAGAAAAGAGAAAGCAAGAATTCTGTTGCTTTGGTGTGTTTTTCTACTGAGGTATGCTCTCCTATTTATAGGCAAATGGTTCAGTATAGTTGCAGAGGAGTTAGCTTGCTTAGTGAGGTTGATTTGGTTTTCTTGGCCATGAAGGAAGTTTGCAAATATCTCTTATGCAATGATGAGAATTTTGATTCCATTTGATCAATCCCCTAGCCCTCGATTTTGCTTGATCTTAGGGGACAATTCTGAGACAGAAATGAGCTCTAATTGGTTGGTGAGAAGATTCCTTGGGTGATTCATCAATTTGCCATAAATTCCCAAATGTAATCATTACATAATCACATGTTCTTGTTTTGGGAATCTTCCTCAATTCTTATGCTATGGTGAAAATGAATGCATGGCATGTTTTCAGATGTGGTATGGGTCGTGTAGCATCCATAAATGAGGTCATGTGCACAAAAATTCAAAGTTCAAAAATGAGGCATGACCTATAATTTCACTTCATGAGGCCAACTTTGAACAAGCATAACTCTTAGCTCAAAATGAATTTGGAGAAGGTTGAACACAATTTGGAAAGCCCTAAACATCTACTTCAAATCATTAGTTTATGGTTCCTTCAGAATCATTAGGGAAATTTGTGAAAAATGAGCCCAAAGTTGGATGAAAACTAGGTTAAAAACACTTAGAAAAATTTCTAAGTTTTTATAACCTAAAGCTTCAAAATTCCAAAACTCTTAAATGGTTGATCTTTTGAAAAAAGTTCCTATGTAAGATGTTGTTTTATTTTGCAAGATCTACAACTTTCATGTTGGAAGTTTTTTGAGTTGTGTAGGTGAAATTTTGAGTTCCCACAATGCCCTCAAAAACCCTAATTCCCGACTTTTTGCTCCTTGATGATTCTTCTTGAATTTCTTTGGTCAAATGACTTTAATATCCATATATTGATGATTTTGATTTTTGAAAGTCATGGTTTGACCAAAAATCTTAAAAGTCAAAGGTGATCCCATACAGTTGACTTTTTCCAGATAAAGTGAGATTTTGGACTTTTGTGTAGAATCAAGATCTTCTCCTTAAATGAGTGATGTAAATGGGTTATATTGAGGTAGTAGAGGTTCTTGAATCATGTCTTGAGTTTTGGATCCATGCCTCTGATTATAAGTCAACTATCCTGGTGAATTAGGTCAAAAACCCTAATTGTCGACCATATGAAAATAATGACTGTAGACTTTGAATTGAGGTGTGATGTCCAGTGGATCTTGTCATATGAGCTATTTGAAGATGATTGATGTCTTTGAATGATCCCCTGGGGCTTTTTAGGGTTTCCCAAAGGTGATCCCTGATTTTAGTCCTTGATAGGCTCAAAAACCCTAGTCTGGTGACCTGAGTAAATCTGTATTCAGAGGACTGGGTGTCTAATCAATCATAGGTGAGAAAATGAAGCTCTTGAGTCCTATGATTATGTTAGAGACTAATCCTTCTAATGATTGATCCTTTGCCTGAGTTTTCTTATCTTTGAACATCCTCGATTAAATGCCAGATGAAGAAGTGACTGCTCTGGGTACTTGCTTTGACCTGATGAAAATCCTGAAGATATGTCATCTCAGGGGGGTCAAAAATTAGGGTATGACAGACGGTAAACGTAAATGATTTTACGGGAAATGTAAAGGTATTTAAATGACTTGTGTTTATAAAACAAAGGATAAATATTGAAAATATAATGGTGTTACATGTACATTTCTCAACAAAAAGTCTTTCTCTTACGCTTGGTACTTGAGTGATTTGTGAGTAATTTGTACAAAATGAACACCTCTGGATCCTACCACTAAGACCCTTATTTATACTAATTAGACCCTATCGGTCTTACTCTAATGAGATGCCACGTTTCTCATTTGCATGTGCTTTGAATCCCGGAGTTCCACGCGTCCTTCTTGATTGAAACGCAACACTTTGAAATTCAAGTGTTCCCGCTCGAAACTCTTCGACGCGAAGCAACTTATTTTTGTGAATAATATGTCAGAATATCCTAAGTCTTTATTCTTTAGACTTCGAAGAGAATCCATTTTATCTCTTACTTCGACCTAGAAAATACTTCTGACATATAGTAACTCTAAAAATAGCCATTAAAAGCCATTCTCTCTTCGAAACATATGACTTCGAAAAACATAAATATCATGTCGAAATCTCCAGCTAACAGTATCATTCTTGGAGATGGATTGCAAAACAGAAAAAATATTCAATGTTCTTCTACCCTGAACAAAACATTTTTCCTGCCTTACAATTTATCTCACACAATGGTGTTGACGTTGTAGTAGTTGTTTTTTTTTGGAACAACCCTCGGTTAAAGTAGAAACATCAACCTTTGAAAAGTAATCAGTCGATAGATTGCAAGTGCAGAAAATCATTCTTCCTTCAACTTAAACAAAGAAGGGAGCTACTCAACCTTTGAAAAGTTAAACAAAGAAGGGAATTTAACCTTTGAAAATAAGATTTCTGATTGTTGGAACAAATAACTTCTCAGGAAATAGGTATCAGCGAATATATTCTGTAATAAGGGCAAGATTTGTTATAAACTATCGTTAAACAGATTTTGCCATGTCCATTTGATGAGTTGCTACTTGAGAAACATATCTGTGAGATATACAACAAAATTTGAATAACACCGAAGATTTGTTGTAAATAATATATTTTAATATTGTATGTAAAGAATGTAATACAAAAAAAAATACTTATACATCTTTTACCTCGGTTTTTGTCAGAAACCGATAGAATAAGTTTGGCGTGATAATTGAGAATATTGATCACCGTTCTTACACAAACTTGTGTCGTCCACTTTATGAGTATCAAAGCTCAAGACACTTTCATTAGTGAACTGCATGAAACCTAAGAGACATCCATTATAAAAATTGAATATTAACATTTCTAACCTAAATGAAATATGAAACACTTGAAATCTCAAGAAGCTTGGAAAAGTACTCTATGAAGGACTGCAAGAGCATAAAATTATTTGGGTTCAAGGTTTGTTTTTTTAAATATTTATTTGAGCCGAAAATCATTTATTTATCAACCATTTTTTTGCTTTATATCATAATCAAATGCAAGCAAAAGCCATAGAGAATATTCTGCACCCAACATTTTGATCTATCCAAAAATTCAATGATTCGAAGCTCCGATATTTTATCTTCATTGACAAATTAATTTTTGCTTTAATATTCCATATAAACAACGTAATATTTTGGATAAATAATGTAGTTTTGAAACAAATTAATTTAATAATATTCCTGTAAATAATGTAACGAATTTAAAAAATATATATCTTACGGCCCCTCATTGATAAACCGAGAGGTATGATGCATTAGTTTTGAAAATAATAAAATTGCAGATACGAGGGATCGAACCCATATGCACATAAATTTTATCCTCGGTTATTAAAAATCTAAAGGTAAAAGTAATAACTTTCCTCGAGGTTCTTCGTTACCTCCCTCCCTCTGTAGTCGAAATTAAATGCATTTCACATTTGACATTAAATATATTGTTTTTAATAGTAAACGAATGAAATAAAAAAAAATCACCCTCAATTATCTTTCTGTATCTCTTCTCTTACTCCACATTTAAACCATCTCTTCTCTTACTCCACATTTAAACCAAATCCTACATTGTTCACCCAAAAAGAAAATAAAAGTGATTGCATGTTCTATGGAGTTGATTTGAACATGCCAACTACCCAGGTTAGTCAACTTAATAGAAATTGACTACTAAGCTTTGTCATTTAGATGTGTGATGTTAACTAGATTATGATAATGTTTGAAATTATGAGGCCACTTTAACAGTGTAGCTATTAGTGATAACAATTTGTATTTGGTCATTTCTCGGCAAAATGTTACATTTCCAAGGGAGAAAGTATTTCCTTTCTTTATGTTGAAAAGATGACAGTATCCTTGAATAATAGTAAAATTAGATATTGTTGTCCTTATAAGCAAGGTAGCTTGTGCACTTTGAATCACTGATAGGAAGATTCCTACCAAACTATGAAATTAGGGTTGTCTACACTTAAGGGGAAGAACACTACAAACTAAGAGAATAAAAGATAAAATAAACTTTGATTTTTTTCATTGATTGATTTGTAATGTGTCAATGACACTACATATATAATGTAACTAATGGGCCAATAACTAAAATGCCCAAATACTAGTGGAAACCCAATTCAATAACAATTGAACTAAAATACCAACTAATATAAAACCTTAACTTAATAATTCTAATTAAACTGAAAATATTAAAATATAACTAAATACTCTCTATCATTGCCGCGGGGTTCACTTGAACCTTGTCCTCAAGGTTCTAGAATTGGGATAATAATAGAGATTGCATTGCCAGAAGAAAAAAAATCCAGAAACATTGACCAGCCAACATTTATATTTCCTCTCTATTCAAGGATAATAACTAAAGTGCTTCTAATTTGGTATCCCCAAATAGTTATCACCACTAGTAACCTTGCTAGTTCCTTTAAACAAATGCTTTTTGTGTCATGCATTCCATTTACTTTCTCCCAAACAAAGTACCATGGAGTACAAGCAAAATCAAATGTGATGAACTGGTGAATGAGCAAAACAGCACCAACAAAATCCTTTTTTTTTTTGAAGAAGAGAGAAAGCATTGGAATGGTTAAGAAGTTCATCACCAAATACCCAATAAACAGCTGAAGCAGTTGCTGTGAACCAATTTTTTTATAAATTGAAAGTGCATCTAATTTGGTGATAAAACTAATTTGATGTACATCCACACCTACTCCTCCATAGTGAAACTGAATAGCCAACCTATCAGCATCATGGACAGTATGATCATAGCAACCTTTTAGACACTCAAGGTTTTTCATAAGACATTGCAAGTAAACACACCTATAAGTTTTGTCTGCAGTGTCATCGTTAATCTCGCCATGCACCAAATAACCATCTTCCACTCTTCCAGCTCGACATAAAGTTGTTATAAACTTGTCATATTTGACAGTGCTCGGCGTGAAATCCCGCTCCAAGGCAAGACGGATCAGCTCCTGCACCTCATTAACCTTGCACTCTCTATACAAAGCATTGAAAATTGTGGTAAAGGCTCGTATATCATTTAAAAAAAACCCATTACTGAGAGAACATTTGAGCATACTGTACGCCTCCTTAACACTCTCATCCCAACACAGAGTAAGTATAAAATACTTGTAAGCCATTAGATTCAGATTCATTCCAAACTGTGACCTGAAATTATACATTTGCAGTGCAACATTCACCATCCCAGCTTTACAAAAGAAGCACCACACATCATTCATGGTAAACATATTAGGAGGAATACAAGACTCATTCATATCCATCAACAAACCATAGACATCATGAAGCCATATCTCCCTCAAAAGCATATAAATCAACATGTTATACCTATATGAACCAGTAACATAGCCTTCTGAATCTCTCTCCATCCTAAAAAACTCCGAAGCCACATTCGGTAAAGAAATGGTGAAGCTGCAAACTCTTTTAAATGCTTCAGGTGTGCATGTTCTTTCCATATTTGAATTAGCATCATGAGGTTTTGCTAGAATTTCGTAATCAATGTCGTCGTGAAAATATCCACTATTGGAACCATCCGCTAGCCGCCTTACCGGGTCGAGATTCATGAAATTCCGAACGATACCCTTTAATTGTTGTCTGACATATAGGGATAAATCAGAAACAATGTTAACTTCGAACGCTGATTTCACAACATCAACATTATTGACTAGGAGTTTCAAATCGACGTTGGATGGGGTTAAGACCGGAACGACGTTTTGAGAAGCTCTTAACAAATCATCTAAACAAAACTTTCTAGTCACATTCTCAACGAACACCAATCTCCATTGTAATGATACACCCAAAGCTGAAACGGAAACCGAACCCGAGACCAAACAAGAACCTGAATTACTCACACCACCATCACCAGCACCATTTTCAACATCAACACTCTTGGCATGTACTACATTTTCAGAATCACTTTTTGATCTTTGTCTATTTTGTTCCAAAGACAGTGTATCCAAATGAGAGAGCTTGTTGAAACTAGAAAAAAATTCATAGCTGAAATTATTATAAGTTACTTCTTTTCGATGTCCAAAACAATAGAGGAATATCATCCATGTAAGGGAACCACTGAGCTTCAAATAACCAATATCAGTCATAATGAAAAACAAGCGAGAGTAGTGAACCATGGTACAAATCTCAAGCAGAAGTGGTGTAACATAAAATATGGAATCCATAGCCAAATGAGAAGGGACAAGAGTGATTAGCATGTAATTGACCAAACCTGTTTGAGGTACAGAACATTGATGCTGGTCCAATTGAAAAAACAACAGGATCATATTTATGTAGTCTTGACACAATGTGCTGTGAGGAACAACTCGTTCCGACTTGTGTGGGCTATTCAGAAAATCAATTTTTGTAGTCGCAAGTGGTCCTGGATCGTAGGTCATGGAGATGATACGTAACATCGCTTTGGCGAAGAAACTGATGCGCAACCCCTCTTTGGCGAAGCATCTGGCAGTGTCTCGTTCCAACATTTCATCAAACAGATGGTGAGTTTGTTCAAGTCGCAGCAGCAAGACTGGTACCGTGATTGAATCAAGTGGCTCTGGAAGTGGAGATGACCCTGATTGAATCGATTCAGCACCATCATATCCATCAAGCACCGAAGCCCGACTTCCAATGACAACAGTGAAAACCTCAAAATCATCCTTAAGAGCTTCTTTCCTTGCCTGTTCATCCTGATGGCCAATTAAAATATCTTTCTTTTCACGCTTTTTCAACTCTTTTTCCGCAATAGGCACCTCAAGTGGTTTCACATCAGGTCTATGCTTTTGCTCTAACTCCTCTTCAAATTTATCATCAGACCGTGATCGGGTTGCATCCCGAGATTTTAGTGTCGTCTTTGAAAAGCTTTGATCTGGAGGTTTTGGTGGAACTGAAAAATCTTCATCATCCCGAAACGCAATTACCTTGAAGGGAGCTTTGGCCATGAACATTGATGAAGAATCAAAGGCTGATGTGAGTTGAGTTGTGTGATCGAAACTTGATGGTTTCTCCGGTGGTGAGTTCTCTTCCAGGGACTCTATTTCTTCATCCTCTTTTGTCATCAGATTTGTTTGCTGATCGGTAAAATAACAAGTGTACTATTTTGCCTCTGTAGTAATAATAGGGAAATTCCCCGAATGTCGATCTCAAGGACTGCGTAGTAATATCGAGTTCAAATTATAGATCAATTAAACAAAAAATAATATTGGGGTTTTGTTTGCAAATTGTCACTAAACAATAATTAAAATAAGCAGAAAAGTAAATTGGCTTTTTGACAAATATGAGTATTATGCTAAGGGTATAGTGTGTGATTGTTCCTGTAATAACCTTGGATTTAGATCTCTTCAACAAGTTCATAACCTTTAATTACCGCCCTTTAGATTATTTTCCCCTAATTCCTTAGCGGGAAAACCTTTGAACATTCATCCTAAATCCTAAGTCCTTAGAGAATTATGATGAAATCAAGCCTTTATGTTATCAAGAGATAACCGGTAACTATAGGGTATCCCTAGTCCTAGGTGATATCTACTATAGTCTAATCGTACAAAAACCTTAACAACCGCTGTCCAGCTGGTTGTTAACCGTAAATCTATCTTGTTGGTCCGACAAAGAAAGCATAAAAACCTTGTACAATTAAATTAAAAAAGAAAACAATCTATTGATGAACTCAGGAATTCAAAATCATTACAGAATCAAATCAGGGACACCCCCTAGCATTAGGATTTAGTTACTCATATTGTTCAAAGAAAACAAAATATAAAATAGAGACATTACAAGAATTGAGATGAAAGTTGATCTTCAATTGCTTCCGTTCATGAAGACCTTATTCTCTCCCAAACCCTTGTTTTCTCCAATCTTCAATCGTGTCTTCTCCTAGCCAAAAAGTCCTCTAATTCATCGTTAAAACTCTTCTAAATAGTGCAAACTCACTTAGGTTGGTTAGAAGTACCCAAAATGCCCCTTGGGTCAACACTTAATAAAAAATCACAAAAATCAGCAAAATCAGCGTTTTAGCCAACACTGGCCGTGTCAGGCAACACGGGTGGCCGTGTTGGCCTCCTGGACTTAATTTTTCAAAATCACACTCAGCACTGCTAACACGGGTGGCCGTGTTAGGTAACACGGGCCGTGTTGGTCCTTAACTTCAGAATTTGGATTTGCGTTCTTCATGAAAGTTGTAGCCCTTTTCGTTAGCGAAATTTTGCCACCGGAACCGCGTCATTCCGAGTTACGAAGCTCCAGTTATGATCAAAATACTACACGCCTGTCACGATAAGAAACATGCTGAAAATTTCTAGATCTCACACTTGCTAACACGAGCCGTGTCAGCCCCGTGAATTTCATCTCTTTTGCATTTTCTTGGCCACGCTTCATCCTAACACGGCCAGTTTTAGGTGACACAGGTGGTCGTGTCAGACCTCATGTAGCTTGATTTTTCACTTCCTTCGAAACTCTCCTTTTTGTACTTTTTCGCATTGATTTGTCTCGATTTATTCCTTTGAGCCTGCAAACAGTAAAATACACAACCATAGCATAAAATGTAGAAGAATGAAGTAAAGCACTTGACAATATAAAGCAAAGACGACTAAAATCAACGGTAAATAAACGTGTAAAAACCACTGATCAAACTCCCCCAAACTTAAACCGTTGCTTGACCTCAAGCGACAATTACAAAAATTAATGAACTTCAAAGCACACGGTGTTCATACGTGAGATATCCGTCTGTATTGATCAAGAAACAGTTGGTTCGGCATTCACATGACGCGACGAGTTTCTGTTACCACATTAAACCTCAAGCTCCCGTTTCGGATACCTCCCCAACTATGCTTTGCACTTAAGTCTTTTTCCGATTTTCCTCCTCTTTCATTCGGACAATCATATTAAGGCACTGCATTTCTTATAATAATCATTACCTGCATGAGACGAATCGAGGCTTCTTATTTTCTTTTCTTGGCACCAAACTAGCAGCATTGGCTACTTTTTATTACCGATGAAATTTTCAAACTTTGCAGTTATATATTGTCCTTTTGGACGACGTTTGGGGATCAATCTCCTTTGGGCTGAATAACCGGGTGAGGGTTACCCAACTTAGCGAGCCGATTGCCTTTTACCGCCTTTTCATCATTTGGTGCCAACTTTATATCTCTTTTTTTTTCAACCAGTCATCATGCAAGTGAATCTGAATTATGCCAGACTGTATCAATAAACTACTCAAAAAGTACTTCTCAGGAGATAAGTACTATGGTGCAAATCTACACGTTAAACTCGTATCGCTTTTAGGGAATCAAGGGTGTTTAAACAAACCTCTTCTTGTCACATTATTCCGAACTTCCTGTCCTCAAACAATCCTCGCTTCATCTCTATATACTATTCTCGATCGCTCTTTAGGATCAAAAACTCTTCAACAAAAATTAAAATTTCGGTCAAAATTTGGGAAGAACTCAATGTTTGGTTTTACACATCATAACAAAAACATAAAAATAAAAATGAAAGAGTAAATCCTCCCCCAAACTTGAACTAAACATTGGCCCCAATGTTTCAGAACAAGCCCGAGAGGGGTGACTCACAGAGGGTAGTGCAACTCTAACTGCAGCTTCCTAGCATTCACCAGAAAGTCCCCCTTTTTATTTCCTGAAACAAAAACAAGCAAACACAAAAAGAAAACTAAGTTGTTAAAAGCATGGGTTGCCTCCCACGAAGCGCTTCGTTTAACGTCGCATGGCTCGACGATCCATTCCCCTTGTTAGGGTGGCATATATGATACAAAGAACACATCATCTTTTTTCTTTCTTTTGTTTGGTAGCAATCCCATGAACTTAAAGTACCGATGATGTTGCTCCCAAATCCTTTTCAGCTTGATTTTATTGAACAAGGCATAAATGTCTTCCAATACTTTGTCAATTTCTTGTCTTTCATCTGCCTTGTTGTAAAAATAGTTTTTGGGGATACTCTTTTGTTGAAAATTTTCTTGTTGGATGTCCACATCTTCACAAATTGTTAAATTTGTGGTTTTATCCAAAACTCGATCATCTTCAAGTTTCTTTATTTCTTCTTCCCCATATTTCTTTTTTACCTCAAGTTCTTCTATTCTTACTGCATCCTCTTCATCTGAAGTTAAGCATTTTTCTTCTGGTTCCACATACTCTTCTTCCAATTGTAACTTTCTCCAAATAAACCTATCTGGATAAAAGTTAGCTTCCTTACATTCATTCATAAGGATTCTTACCTCCCTCTTATATGCTTTGAAAATTTTAGTCGCCTCTTCCAAGGTGACTCCTGAATCAGGCGACCAACATGCAGGAGATACAGGTGGCAATGTATCAAAACAATACATAGCTACAAAACTCAGACAATTTGTTAGTAGCAAAGTATAGAAGAATTCATGAAGCAAAAATAATCAACCTTTTTTTTTTCTTTTTTTTTTATAATAAAATCAAATTCAAATAAACAAAAACTTAAAACAAAATTTTAGCTGACGAGCAACAAAATTTCAATTGAACTAAAATTAAAACTCTATATTTTGGCAGTCCCCGGCAACGGCGCCAAAAACTTGATCGGTAAAATAACAAGTGTACTATTTTGCCTCTGTAGTAATAATAGGGAAATTCCCCGAATGTCGATCTCAAGGACTGCGTAGTAATATCGAGTTCAAATTATAGATCAATTAAACAAAAAATAATATTGGGGTTTTGTTTGCAAATTGTCACTAAACAATAATTAAAATAAGCAGAAAAGTAAATTGGCTTTTTGACAAATATGAGTATTATGCTAAGGGTATAGTGTGTGATTGTTCCTGTAATAACCTTGGATTTAGATCTCTTCAACAAGTTCATAACCTTTAATTACCGCCCTTTAGATTATTTTCCCCTAATTCCTTAGCGGGAAAACCTTTGAACATTCATCCTAAATCCTAAGTCCTTAGAGAATTATGATGAAATCAAGCCTTTATGTTATCAAGAGATAACCGGTAACTATAGGGTATCCCTAGTCCTAGGTGATATCTACTATAGTCTAATCGTACAAAAACCTTAACAACCGCTGTCCAGCTGGTTGTTAACCGTAAATCTATCTTGTTGGTCCGACAAAGAAAGCATAAAAACCTTGTACAATTAAATTAAAAAAGAAAACAATCTATTGATGAACTCAGGAATTCAAAATCATTACAGAATCAAATCAGGGACACCCCCTAGCATTAGGATTTAGTTACTCATATTGTTCAAAGAAAACAAAATATAAAATAGAGACATTACAAGAATTGAGATGAAAGTTGATCTTCAATTGCTTCCGTTCATGAAGACCTTCTTCTCTCCCAAACCCTTGTTTTCTCCAATCTTCAATCGTGTCTTCTCCTAGCCAAAAAGTCCTCTAATTCATCGTTAAAACTCTTCTAAATAGTGCAAACTCACTTAGGTTGGTTAGAAGTACCCAAAATGCCCCTTGGGTCAACACTTAATAAAAAATCACAAAAATCAGCAAAATCAGCGTTTTAGCCAACACTGGCCGTGTCAGGCAACACGGGTGGCCGTGTTGGCCTCCTGGACTTAATTTTTCAAAATCACACTCAGCACTGCTAACACGGGTGGCCGTGTTAGGTAACACGGGCCGTGTTGGTCCTTAACTTCAGAATTTGGATTTGCGTTCTTCATGAAAGTTGTAGCCCTTTTCGTTAGCGAAATTTTGCCACCGGAACCGCGTCATTCCGAGTTACGAAGCTCCAGTTATGATCAAAATACTACACGCCTGTCACGATAAGAAACATGCTGAAAATTTCTAGATCTCACACTTGCTAACACGAGCCGTGTCAGCCCCGTGAATTTCATCTCTTTTGCATTTTCTTGGCCACGCTTCATCCTAACACGGCCAGTTTTAGGTGACACAGGTGGTCGTGTCAGACCTCATGTAGCTTGATTTTTCACTTCCTTCGAAACTCTCCTTTTTGTACTTTTTCGCATTGATTTGTCTCGATTTATTCCTTTGAGCCTGCAAACAGTAAAATACACAACCATAGCATAAAATGTAGAAGAATGAAGTAAAGCACTTGACAATATAAAGCAAAGACGACTAAAATCAACGGTAAATAAACGTGTAAAAACCACTGATCAAACTCCCCCAAACTTAAACCGTTGCTTGACCTCAAGCGACAATTACAAAAATTAATGAACTTCAAAGCACACGGTGTTCATACGTGAGATATCCGTCTGTATTGATCAAGAAACAGTTGGTTCGGCATTCACATGACGCGACGAGTTTCTGTTACCACATTAAACCTCAAGCTCCCGTTTCGGATACCTCTCCAACTATGCTTTGCACTTAAGTCTTTTTCCGATTTTCCTCCTCTTTCATTCGGACAATCATATTAAGGCACTGCATTTCTTATAATAATCATTACCTGCATGAGACGAATCGAGGCTTCTTATTTTCTTTTCTTGGCACCAAACTAGCAGCATTGGCTACTTTTTATTACCGATGAAATTTTCAAACTTTGCAGTTATATATTGTCCTTTTGGACGACGTTTGGGGATCAATCTCCTTTGGGCTGAATAACCGGGTGAGGGTTACCCAACTTAGCGAGCCGATTGCCTTTTACCGCCTTTTCATCATTTGGTGCCAACTTTATATCTCTTTTTTTTTCAACCAGTCATCATGCAAGTGAATCTGAATTATGCCAGACTGTATCAATAAACTACTCAAAAAGTACTTCTCAGGAGATAAGTACTATGGTGCAAATCTACACGTTAAACTCGTATCGCTTTTAGGGAATCAAGGGTGTTTAAACAAACCTCTTCTTGTCACATTATTCCGAACTTCCTGTCCTCAAACAATCCTCGCTTCATCTCTATATACTATTCTCGATCGCTCTTTAGGATCAAAAACTCTTCAACAAAAATTAAAATTTCGGTCAAAATTTGGGAAGAACTCAATGTTTGGTTTTACACATCATAACAAAAACATAAAAATAAAAATGAAAGAGTAAATCCTCCCCCAAACTTGAACTAAACATTGGCCCCAATGTTTCAGAACAAGCCCGAGAGGGGTGACTCACAGAGGGTAGTGCAACTCTAACTGCAGCTTCCTAGCATTCACCAGAAAGTCCCCCTTTTTATTTCCTGAAACAAAAACAAGCAAACACAAAAAGAAAACTAAGTTGTTAAAAGCATGGGTTGCCTCCCACGAAGCGCTTCGTTTAACGTCGCATGGCTCGACGATCCATTCCCCTTGTTAGGGTGGCATATATGATACAAAGAACACATCATCTTTTTTCTTTCTTTTGTTTGGTAGCAATCCCATGAACTTAAAGTACCGATGATGTTGCTCCCAAATCCTTTTCAGCTTGATTTTATTGAACAAGGCATAAATGTCTTCCAATACTTTGTCAATTTCTTGTCTTTCATCTGCCTTGTTGTAAAAATAGTTTTTGGGGATACTCTTTTGTTGAAAATTTTCTTGTTGGATGTCCACATCTTCACAAATTGTTAAATTTGTGGTTTTATCCAAAACTCGATCATCTTCAAGTTTCTTTATTTCTTCTTCCCCATATTTCTTTTTTACCTCAAGTTCTTCTATTCTTACTGCATCCTCTTCATCTGAAGTTAAGCATTTTTCTTCTGGTTCCACATACTCTTCTTCCAATTGTAACTTTCTCCAAATAAACCTATCTGGATAAAAGTTAGCTTCCTTACATTCATTCATAAGGATTCTTACCTCCCTCTTATATGCTTTGAAAATTTTAGTCGCCTCTTCCAAGGTGACTCCTGAATCAGGCGACCAACATGCAGGAGATACAGGTGGCAATGTATCAAAACAATACATAGCTACAAAACTCAGACAATTTGTTAGTAGCAAAGTATAGAAGAATTCATGAAGCAAAAATAATCAACCTTTTTTTTCTTTTTTTTTTATAATAAAATCAAATTCAAATAAACAAAAACTTAAAACAAAATTTTAGCTGACGAGCAACAAAATTTCAATTGAACTAAAATTAAAACTCTATATTTTGGCAGTCCCCGGCAACGGCGCCAAAAACTTGATCGGTAAAATAACAAGTGTACTATTTTGCCTCTGTAGTAATAATAGGGAAATTCCCCGAATGTCGATCTCAAGGACTGCGTAGTAATATCGAGTTCAAATTATAGATCAATTAAACAAAAAATAATATTGGGGTTTTGTTTGCAAATTGTCACTAAACAATAATTAAAATAAGCAGAAAAGTAAATTGGCTTTTTGACAAATATGAGTATTATGCTAAGGGTATAGTGTGTGATTGTTCCTGTAATAACCTTGGATTTAGATCTCTTCAACAAGTTCATAACCTTTAATTACCGCCCTTTAGATTATTTTCCCCTAATTCCTTAGCGGGAAAACCTTTGAACATTCATCCTAAATCCTAAGTCCTTAGAGAATTATGATGAAATCAAGCCTTTATGTTATCAAGAGATAACCGGTAACTATAGGGTATCCCTAGTCCTAGGTGATATCTACTATAGTCTAATCGTACAAAAACCTTAACAACCGCTGTCCAGCTGGTTGTTAACCGTAAATCTATCTTGTTGGTCCGACAAAGAAAGCATAAAAACCTTGTACAATTAAATTAAAAAAGAAAACAATCTATTGATGAACTCAGGAATTCAAAATCATTACAGAATCAAATCAGGGACACCCCCTAGCATTAGGATTTAGTTACTCATATTGTTCAAAGAAAACAAAATATAAAATAGAGACATTACAAGAATTGAGATGAAAGTTGATCTTCAATTGCTTCCGTTCATGAAGACCTTCTTCTCTCCCAAACCCTTGTTTTCTCCAATCTTCAATCGTGTCTTCTCCTAGCCAAAAAGTCCTCTAATTCATCGTTAAAACTCTTCTAAATAGTGCAAACTCACTTAGGTTGGTTAGAAGTACCCAAAATGCCCCTTGGGTCAACACTTAATAAAAAATCACAAAAATCAGCAAAATCAGCGTTTTAGCCAACACTGGCCGTGTCAGGCAACACGGGTGGCCGTGTTGGCCTCCTGGACTTAATTTTTCAAAATCACACTCAGCACTGCTAACACGGGTGGCCGTGTTAGGTAACACGGGCCGTGTTGGTCCTTAACTTCAGAATTTGGATTTGCGTTCTTCATGAAAGTTGTAGCCCTTTTCGTTAGCGAAATTTTGCCACCGGAACCGCGTCATTCCGAGTTACGAAGCTCCAGTTATGATCAAAATACTACACGCCTGTCACGATAAGAAACATGCTGAAAATTTCTAGATCTCACACTTGCTAACACGAGCCGTGTCAGCCCCGTGAATTTCATCTCTTTTGCATTTTCTTGGCCACGCTTCATCCTAACACGGCCAGTTTTAGGTGACACAGGTGGTCGTGTCAGACCTCATGTAGCTTGATTTTTCACTTCCTTCGAAACTCTCCTTTTTGTACTTTTTCGCATTGATTTGTCTCGATTTATTCCTTTGAGCCTGCAAACAGTAAAATACACAACCATAGCATAAAATGTAGAAGAATGAAGTAAAGCACTTGACAATATAAAGCAAAGACGACTAAAATCAACGGTAAATAAACGTGTAAAAACCACTGATCAAACTCCCCCAAACTTAAACCGTTGCTTGACCTCAAGCGACAATTACAAAAATTAATGAACTTCAAAGCACACGGTGTTCATACGTGAGATATCCGTCTGTATTGATCAAGAAACAGTTGGTTCGGCATTCACATGACGCGACGAGTTTCTGTTACCACATTAAACCTCAAGCTCCCGTTTCGGATACCTCTCCAACTATGCTTTGCACTTAAGTCTTTTTCCGATTTTCCTCCTCTTTCATTCGGACAATCATATTAAGGCACTGCATTTCTTATAATAATCATTACCTGCATGAGACGAATCGAGGCTTCTTATTTTCTTTTCTTGGCACCAAACTAGCAGCATTGGCTACTTTTTATTACCGATGAAATTTTCAAACTTTGCAGTTATATATTGTCCTTTTGGACGACGTTTGGGGATCAATCTCCTTTGGGCTGAATAACCGGGTGAGGGTTACCCAACTTAGCGAGCCGATTGCCTTTTACCGCCTTTTCATCATTTGGTGCCAACTTTATATCTCTTTTTTTTTCAACCAGTCATCATGCAAGTGAATCTGAATTATGCCAGACTGTATCAATAAACTACTCAAAAAGTACTTCTCAGGAGATAAGTACTATGGTGCAAATCTACACGTTAAACTCGTATCGCTTTTAGGGAATCAAGGGTGTTTAAACAAACCTCTTCTTGTCACATTATTCCGAACTTCCTGTCCTCAAACAATCCTCGCTTCATCTCTATATACTATTCTCGATCGCTCTTTAGGATCAAAAACTCTTCAACAAAAATTAAAATTTCGGTCAAAATTTGGGAAGAACTCAATGTTTGGTTTTACACATCATAACAAAAACATAAAAATAAAAATGAAAGAGTAAATCCTCCCCCAAACTTGAACTAAACATTGGCCCCAATGTTTCAGAACAAGCCCGAGAGGGGTGACTCACAGAGGGTAGTGCAACTCTAACTGCAGCTTCCTAGCATTCACCAGAAAGTCCCCCTTTTTATTTCCTGAAACAAAAACAAGCAAACACAAAAAGAAAACTAAGTTGTTAAAAGCATGGGTTGCCTCCCACGAAGCGCTTCGTTTAACGTCGCATGGCTCGACGATCCATTCCCCTTGTTAGGGTGGCATATATGATACAAAGAACACATCATCTTTTTTCTTTCTTTTGTTTGGTAGCAATCCCATGAACTTAAAGTACCGATGATGTTGCTCCCAAATCCTTTTCAGCTTGATTTTATTGAACAAGGCATAAATGTCTTCCAATACTTTGTCAATTTCTTGTCTTTCATCTGCCTTGTTGTAAAAATAGTTTTTGGGGATACTCTTTTGTTGAAAATTTTCTTGTTGGATGTCCACATCTTCACAAATTGTTAAATTTGTGGTTTTATCCAAAACTCGATCATCTTCAAGTTTCTTTATTTCTTCTTCCCCATATTTCTTTTTTACCTCAAGTTCTTCTATTCTTACTGCATCCTCTTCATCTGAAGTTAAGCATTTTTCTTCTGGTTCCACATACTCTTCTTCCAATTGTAACTTTCTCCAAATAAACCTATCTGGATAAAAGTTAGCTTCCTTACATTCATTCATAAGGATTCTTACCTCCCTCTTATATGCTTTGAAAATTTTAGTCGCCTCTTCCAAGGTGACTCCTGAATCAGGCGACCAACATGCAGGAGATACAGGTGGCAATGTATCAAAACAATACATAGCTACAAAACTCAGACAATTTGTTAGTAGCAAAGTATAGAAGAATTCATGAAGCAAAAATAATCAACCTTTTTTTTCTTTTTTTTTTATAATAAAATCAAATTCAAATAAACAAAAACTTAAAACAAAATTTTAGCTGACGAGCAACAAAATTTCAATTGAACTAAAATTAAAACTCTATATTTTGGCAGTCCCCGGCAACGGCGCCAAAAACTTGATCGGTAAAATAACAAGTGTACTATTTTGCCTCTGTAGTAATAATAGGGAAATTCCCCGAATGTCGATCTCAAGGACTGCGTAGTAATATCGAGTTCAAATTATAGATCAATTAAACAAAAAATAATATTGGGGTTTTGTTTGCAAATTGTCACTAAACAATAATTAAAATAAGCAGAAAAGTAAATTGGCTTTTTGACAAATATGAGTATTATGCTAAGGGTATAGTGTGTGATTGTTCCTGTAATAACCTTGGATTTAGATCTCTTCAACAAGTTCATAACCTTTAATTACCGCCCTTTAGATTATTTTCCCCTAATTCCTTAGCGGGAAAACCTTTGAACATTCATCCTAAATCCTAAGTCCTTAGAGAATTATGATGAAATCAAGCCTTTATGTTATCAAGAGATAACCGGTAACTATAGGGTATCCCTAGTCCTAGGTGATATCTACTATAGTCTAATCGTACAAAAACCTTAACAACCGCTGTCCAGCTGGTTGTTAACCGTAAATCTATCTTGTTGGTCCGACAAAGAAAGCATAAAAACCTTGTACAATTAAATTAAAAAAGAAAACAATCTATTGATGAACTCAGGAATTCAAAATCATTACAGAATCAAATCAGGGACACCCCCTAGCATTAGGATTTAGTTACTCATATTGTTCAAAGAAAACAAAATATAAAATAGAGACATTACAAGAATTGAGATGAAAGTTGATCTTCAATTGCTTCCGTTCATGAAGACCTTCTTCTCTCCCAAACCCTTGTTTTCTCCAATCTTCAATCGTGTCTTCTCCTAGCCAAAAAGTCCTCTAATTCATCGTTAAAACTCTTCTAAATAGTGCAAACTCACTTAGGTTGGTTAGAAGTACCCAAAATGCCCCTTGGGTCAACACTTAATAAAAAATCACAAAAATCAGCAAAATCAGCGTTTTAGCCAACACTGGCCGTGTCAGGCAACACGGGTGGCCGTGTTGGCCTCCTGGACTTAATTTTTCAAAATCACACTCAGCACTGCTAACACGGGTGGCCGTGTTAGGTAACACGGGCCGTGTTGGTCCTTAACTTCAGAATTTGGATTTGCGTTCTTCATGAAAGTTGTAGCCCTTTTCGTTAGCGAAATTTTGCCACCGGAACCGCGTCATTCCGAGTTACGAAGCTCCAGTTATGATCAAAATACTACACGCCTGTCACGATAAGAAACATGCTGAAAATTTCTAGATCTCACACTTGCTAACACGAGCCGTGTCAGCCCCGTGAATTTCATCTCTTTTGCATTTTCTTGGCCACGCTTCATCCTAACACGGCCAGTTTTAGGTGACACAGGTGGTCGTGTCAGACCTCATGTAGCTTGATTTTTCACTTCCTTCGAAACTCTCCTTTTTGTACTTTTTCGCATTGATTTGTCTCGATTTATTCCTTTGAGCCTGCAAACAGTAAAATACACAACCATAGCATAAAATGTAGAAGAATGAAGTAAAGCACTTGACAATATAAAGCAAAGACGACTAAAATCAACGGTAAATAAACGTGTAAAAACCACTGATCATTTGCGACACTTGATTTGTGTACAAATACGATGCTTCTTCTACATCCTTCTCAACAAGTTCTGAAATTGGATATAAAGACTCCGTAACACTTTCCTCCACCAAGGATGATAACTCTTGGACCAATTCCTCTTCCTCATCAGAAATCGGTAAAATCTCTCTCCATTCAGATTTAAAATGCCAAAGAAACACACTAGTGAAAGTATCCCAACAAGATGGTGGATGAAGTTGAGACCTCCAAAGCCACCATCGAAGAGCATGACCTCGAAATGATGTGATAGCTTTTACCACTTTTAATGTTTCCCTTGTTCCTTGCTCTTTGAAAAATTTCTCAACACAAAGAATCCACCAGTAGGCATCTTCTTCTTCTTCTCCATAGAACACTGGAAGTGCCATATAATTGGGGAGAATGAGATCGAAATGAAAGCACCAATTGATAGGAAGATTCCTACCAAACTATGAAATTAGGGTTGTCTACACTAAAGGGGAAGAACACTACAAGCTAAGAGAATAAAAGATAAAATAAACTTTGATTTTTTTCATTGATTGATTTGTAATGTGTCAATGACACTACATATATAATGTAACTAATGGGCCAATAACTAAAATGCCCAAATACTAGTGGAAACCCAATTCAATAACAATTGAACTAAAATACCAACTAATATAAAACCTTAACTTAATAATTCTAATTAAACTGAAAATATTAAAATATAACTAAATACTCTCTATCAATCACCCATCATAAATTTCATGAACACTAAATATTTTTTCTTTTGATTGTTTAAATTATTTTTCCATGGCTTTATGCCTAAAATGTTTTAATTTTGATTTTCTAGATTAGATATTTGGTTCAATGAAATTTTATCAATTACATTTAAATAAAAGAGATATTTAGATCTATTATATATGAAATATGATATAAGGTTCTTAGAATTTAGTTTAAATAAATACATTTTGCACTCGTCACATAAAAATAGAGTATAAATTTCTTAAAAGTAAGAGTAATATTTAATGTTTACCTTCTTATATGGTGTAATATGCCCTGTTTTTATTCTTGTTTTTAAACGGAGTAACTTCTATATACATATCTCACCTAATGAGTTTAAAATCATTTTCCTCCATTAACGGACAAAGATTTTTATCTATGGTTGTGATTTATGTTTGAAGGATAAGATTATACTTGTTAGTTGTTTATTTTGAAGGCAGTTCCATGATATTAATACTAGGGGGTGGTAAATCGGGTGCGCTTCCTGGACCTTTCCTTTACGCCCACATCTTTTGATATTAAAATAAAGAGAATTTCTTTTCTGACCCCTACCTTCTTATCACCCGTGACAAAAATCTTAAAATATCTTTAAAGTTCAGAAGTTCAGAAATGCATTTCCGAAATCACTTTTTTATGAGAAAAAATATGGTTTCGGAAATGCACTTCCCAAATTTTTTTTTTTGAAAAAAACTGATTTCGGAAATGTCCATCCAAAATAAAGTTATATTTCAGAAAATAAGTGAATTCGAAAGTGCATCTCCGAATTCACCCCCCTTGGAAGAATTCGGAAATGTACTTCCGAAATAATGTCTGATACAGAAAAAAAATTACAAACAACAACGATTCGATTTATTTAAAGCATGAAGATTACAAACATCACATTACATAAAATTAAAATTACATATTGTTAAACACGGGTAATTGACGATGAGTCAATATTTTGATAACGTCGGCTCCCGATCTTTGAAGTTTCGCATCTAACTCGATCGGACCCTTAAAATCGGTCGAAAGTTGTCCACAAAACTGCAAAATCTTCGTCGTTCTTGACTTCAAATGGGGTGAACTGAACATCTCCCTCGTCATTAAGCGATGGCGAGCGGTACTCAAGCTTGACAACCTTCCGATTTTCTGGATATTGCAATAGAGTGTTGAGCATTGTTATCAATTCCGAGAACGGCGTGTCGCGTGAGAAGCGGAATTGGAACGACATCGAGTAGCCACTGGTGAAGTAGACAAATGCTAGGTGGACGTAGGTTTGTGTCATTGGTGTTTTGTGGTGTGATGATGATGAAAAAGATTGTGTTGTGTTTATAGACTTATTGGAGTAATAATGACCCAAAAAACCTTATCTTGCATTCAGTGGATGTTTCGGAAATGAACTTCCGAAATAAGTTCAAAAACAGCTATATTTCGAAAATGAACTTCCAAAATTAGTAGAAACAGAAGTGAAATATCAGATTTTGTGCATTGCATTCTGTTTTGAGATAACCATAACAAATACACATAATAAATCAAGATAGGCACAACATAAACAATGACAACATTAAACATACTTATATTATATATGTATTGAATCGGTTTGATTTTACATTATAAACGACAATACATACAAAAAATGACATGCACTGGTCACTACAAACAAAAAACGGTCCATAAAAACTAAAATTTGCCGAACCAATCGATGACGTTTAAATCTAAAATCGGTATGTTCTTCGAACGCTCTCTATTTTCCTCACGCTCTTGCTTCATCATTTCTTCAAACTCCGCCATTCTTTCAACAAAAAGATCCGGCCAAGTCTCCGCCTCATTTGTATGATGTGTCGTCCATTGACAAGAAGTGGTCGGTATAGTACACCCCGAGTTCAAAAAAAACTTGCACAAAGTGACGCGATCTTAGATACCCGATACATATGATGAGGCTCGACGCGTCCAAAGGCGGTCGACTATGAAGTGGAAAGAATGTCTCACATAATCCAAATCTCGTCAAATCGACACACACCCGATCGTACGCACTTGTTATGAGATGACCCATATCGGGGAATGACATCCACTTCGAAACTAGGGCGAGACTGCTTAGTGATGGAACAAGTGAATCATGAAGTTTATCAAAGTTTTCTTGATTTTCATAGAGTCGATCGTAGATGTCCCTATGCGAAGTCAACTCCGAAATAAGTGCCAGTCGAATAAGAGTGTGATTTTCTTCTCCTTTTCCGAGCAAACCGGCAACGGCCTGATATCCATAATTGCCTTCGGTGCCAACATCAACTATGTTATCAATATATTTGTGCATAAAAAGTGGCATCTCATCAATGGAGATCATTGGAGATTTTTTGATCGGAGGTGTGCGCGGCGGCTTCGAAATACGGGCTCCTTTGTTAGCACTACACTTGGACGTTGGTGTTGGTGAATCCGGGATCAATGCATCAACATCTTCAAAGTAGGAAGGAGATCTTTAGGTTGATGTATCTTCTTGGATATTTTTCGGCTTTTTTGGCGCACCTTTGGATTTAACCAGTTGAGATGACGGTTTCAAATTGGTGGTCTCTGGAAATGCAATTTTTCGCAATTGTTCTCTTATGTGCATTTTCATGGTGTCATCCGCTTTAGCAAACTTATCCATTATCACTTCCAACTCGTCGAGAGATGGTGATTTTGGAATCATTTTCTTTCGGCGGCTCGAAATCATCAAAACGGAGCTTTTTCCAATGGTCAATTACTTCATCCATGCGTATCGGTGAATTCAACTTCATCTTTTTAGAAAGTATACAAGCACATGGAAGCCTGTACGTTTTTCTAATTGTGCACCCGCATTTAGAACTACCCGGACCCGTTGTCTCCACCCGCTTCGCCTCATGAAACATAAAATTCAATCCCGAACGAGATATGTTGTAAATCAATTGTGGGAATAGATTTTGGCCCTTAAACCGGTGTTCCATAACCGTCTTTCTCTGACCGAAAGATGTTTGAATTTCATTGTGTTGATTTTTGAGCATTTGGTTCACGGTGTCCCATCCCCGACACAAATCCCCCTTGCTATCACCCAATCATCTCTTCAACGCTGCATGTGCGGATTCAACTCAGTTAGTTGTAGTGCAACCAAGATGTCTTACTCGATCCATCCAAGCACAAACAACTTTTTCCTTTACTTTGTCAAGGATAGTGGATTCAACACAATGACAAAGAATCTTAATAGAAACACACAAAGACCTAAAGTGTACCAATTTCTTGGTATACAACTCTTAGGAACGTGTATCTAAAATCTCCCTCCATGCGGCCATAATCTTATCCACCACAACACTGGCTTTGATGACTTTACCGTTTTCATCCAGTCTATCTTTCGTGCCAATCGCGGGTTTGATCTTACTTCTCACGTTGCACGTTATGTGAAACCGGCAAAGTAATGCGGTCGATGTCGGGAAGACGGTATCGATCTCATTCATCAAAGCATTGTATCGGTCGGTAACAATGACACTTGGCATATTCTTTTGATCAACCAACAAAGACTTGCATATTTCCAAAGTTTATGTAAAGTTATCTTCTTTTTCAAATTCCAAAAAAGCAAATCCAACTGAAAATGTCTTGTCCGTCGAGGTCACACCGACAATCTCTAGAAGCGGAAGCCTATACTTGTTGGTCTTGTACGTCGAATCCATCACAAGAACGGTTGGAAATATGTTGAACAATTTGATACTTTCAGGATGAGTCCAAAAAATGTCACGCACCGTAACTTTGTCCTCACACGTTCGGAAGCTTGAAACGTATTGGTTATCGCCTAATAGTTTCAAATGTTGTTGCATTTCCGAACTCGGACCCATTTTCAAGACTTTAAGATTGTGTCTTTCATTGTATACTTGCTTGATATTTGAAACACTATCAAGTGTTTTTCGCTTCAAATTGGCAAGTATGTTTCTCGGCGCCACTTTGATTATCGATAAATCTGAAATAACATTCTTCTCTTGGCGGGACAACCGACACGCCATTGGATGCCCATGTAGCTTGGCTTCTAAGGCATGATTATGAATTACACAAATGACGCTTAAACGCCACAAATCATCATCCTCCGAGTCATGCGCAACTTAAACGGACACCCACACTTTCTCGATCCCGTGTCTTCGTGTTTTACACCCGGTTTGTTGGTACATACCTCCCACCCCTCTGGTAATTCAAAACAACAAAAGCTTTCCATCTACTATTTCTATTGTCAGACCTTAATATAAAAATGCCAAATCCAAGTTTACTAGTTTCACTACGAACTCAATCAAGCAATTGTTCACGACAAGCGAAGCTCATATCATTTGTAACGTTGACATCTTCCAAAACTACTACGTCACCGGCGAAAATGTTGTCCGAAAGCACCATACCTAACATATGCAAAAATATGCTAAAATGGTCAAAACTGTTTTTTTTTATTCTGCCAGACATTATTTCGGAAGTACATTTCCGAAATTTGTTAGGTGAGTTATTTCGGAAATGAACTTTCGAATTGACGGAGTTTTCATCTCTTGAATCAGCAACAATGTAGTGAAATAGGGGATGAAATGAGTGAAGTTTACCTCAAATTGTAGCTTTCTATGCTCCCTTTGACGTGATCAACCGTTTGAAACTTGATTTTTAGAGGAAAAATGGATTGATATTGATGGAAGTTTTGGAGATGGTTTGGGTTTGTTTTTGATAGAAATGATGAAATAGTGAAGGAGGGAAAATGGTATATGAACAAATTATTTCGGAAATGAACTTCAGAAATAATACCTGATTGTTAAAACCAACGTATATTTTGAATTTTCATGCATTTCGGAGATGCATCTTCGAAAACACCAAAAAATTGGTGTTTTCAGAGATGCATTTTCAAAGTCTGGAAAAATCTTTAAAAAATTACTTCGGAGATACATCTCCGAAGCAGGGACAAGTTTGAAATTTTGCTGGGGGTCACCCCTATAGGGGGTTAGGAAAGTAATTCTCCAAATAAATTTATATGTTCATGCATGTGTATTTTTAATTAGGGATGAGAATAAGTGAAGAAGGTAAAAGGGGAAAAGGACATATGGTGTACCATATATAAGGCTTATATCGACCTAACTTGCTTAGTAAATAAAATTATGTTTTTTAAAGTGTATTTATTTTAAAAGTTAAATTAAAAATATTTAAAAGGTAAGAATTTCCGTATCCATCATAAGTTGGATATTATATCTTTAATCAATAATCTATTAATATTTAATTTTATCATATTTAACAATTTATTAAAGAGTATAATTTTTTTTTTACTTTTAAAACATTTTATACTAGCGGTAGTTATGTCCAACCTTTTGTGTTGAGTAAATAAAAATTGACCTCTCAAAATAAATATCAATGCTTATCAACCCTTCTATAGTTTCAAAATAATAATGATAATAATAATAATAAAATCTTAAAACAAATTTTGAAGTGACAATTATATACATTAAACCATCATTCATCCGATTCATCTATTAAAAAATATATCATATAAGAAAAGTCTACCATTTCCTCATCTCTTAGCTATGCCACATCAGCCTCTCTTCTCACAAAATTCCACATCATTCATTTCCCATTGTAGGATTGAACTTTAAACCTCCAACCTCTCATGATCTCGCAGTTACAAATTATTTACTTTCTCTGGCCATTCACATTCACAACTGCTTACAGCACTAATGACCTCATATGATGCTTCTGCCTTCCAAGCCCCTTCTGCCTTCCAAGCCCTCCACCTTCCACGTTCCAAAACACTTTTATCATTACTATATATAACCATCATACTTTCACAGTATCTATCATGTTCATCAAACCTAATCGTGGAAAAGTTTGGTTTATACTATTTTTGCAATTACAGTCATTCTCACGACTATTCATGTGGAAAATTTTGGTTTATACTATTTTTGCAATTACAGCCATTCCCACGACTATTCATGGACAAACCGAAATTTAACATTTTTTTCTTTCTTTTCTTGATAGAAAATATCTTTCATGTTATTTGCAGGTTGAATTTGTAGTGTATCATTCTGAAGTACTAATTGGCGTTTCATGTTATTTGCACGTTGAATTTGTAATGTATCATTCTGAAGTACTAATTGGCGTTTCATGTTATTTGCAGGTTGAATTTGTAATGTATCATTCTGAAGTACCAATTGGCGTCACTCCATAGTATACGGTTCGTTTTTTACATGGGTTGTTTCCAATCCCTATTTTCTAATTTTTTAGTAACAATTTAAATATTGTCCTAATATGGTTCGTTTTTTACATGGGTTGTTTCCAATCCCTATTTTCTATTTTTTTAGTAACAATTTAAATATTGTCCTAATATGTGTTTTGGATTTTTTTCTAGTGCAGACAGTAGAAAACATCGTCTATACCCTATTTTCTATTTTTTTTAGTAACAATTTAAATATTGTCCTAATATGTGTTTTGGATTTTTTTCTAGTGCAGACAGTAGAAAACATCGTCTATACGATTCGTTTGAAATAAATATTCTTCTTTGATTGTCCCGAAAGTTTGAGCGGTAGAAGTAGAAATCAAGTTGGCTGATGTCAATATACAATGGAGAATCTGCTTGAAATTACTGGGTTATGCTTGCGCAAGTTTTGTCAAAAATGTAGATATTATACTATGTAAATAACATGATATTTTATATTAATTCATAGAATAAACTTTAATTTTTTATATTTTAAGTGCAAATATTAATAAATAAATCTTAATTGATTGATTTTATGTTTGACTGATATTTATATTAAATCTTAGTAATTATAGAAATTGTAGATATTATAATATGTAAATAAGATAATATTTTATATTAATTCATAGAACTAAAGAATATTTTAGTTAGGTCAAATTAAGAAATTAAGGTTATCAATATATACAAAGTTAGTTTTCTAAAATATTATTGATATTTATTTATTATAAGGTCGAACAAAACAAAAAATAAAGATAAAATATTACAAATTAAAAATGTATACATAATTTTCAAATTTATAAGAAAATAGAATCAAAGAGTAAAGAAAAAAATATTATATTTGTTTAGGTAAATAAAGAGTTTTGAAATGAAAAGACATAAATCATTTACCTATAAAAAAATTAAATATCATAATCATTTTACTTGATTGCAACTTTAATTTTTGATTTAATCTGATTGCAACTTTTGATTTATTATTTTTAATTTTTTGATTTAATGTGATTACAATTTTTAACTTCTTATCCATAATAATCCAAGCATTATGGTCGATTTGAACGTGATTTTAAAGAATGGTTTGTTGAAATAATGAAGCAGCACACATATTTTCTTGATATGGAAATAATTGGTATTTTATTGCAAATTTTAATAAATAAATTTCATTGATTAATTGATTTTATCTTTGAGTGATATTTATATTAAATCTTAGTAGCTATAAAAATTATAGATATTATAATATATAAATGACATAATATTGTATATTAATTCATATAACTAAAGAATATTTTAGTTAGGTCAAATTAAAAAAATTAAGTTTATCAAAATATATATATATATATATATATATATATATATATATATATATATATATATATATATATATATATATATATATATATATATAAAATTTATAAAGTTAGTTTTATAAAATATTATTGATATTTATTTATTCTAAGGTCGAACATAAAAATAAATATAGAATATAATAAAATATTACAAATTCAAAACATATACATAATTTTGAAATGTATAAGAAAATAGAATCAAAGAATAAAGAAAAAAACAGTATATTTTTTTAGGTAAATAAAGAGTTTAGAATGAAAAGACATAAATCATTTACTTATAAAAAAGTTAAATATCATAATTATCTTTAGTAATCATTGATCGATTGATTGCAACTTTTAATTTATGATTTAATGCATGTGATTGCAACTTTTGATTTCTTATTCTTTTAGTACTTACCATATGTATATTTAAATTATTAGATTTGAGAAAATATTGTACTTTTATATCTTACAAAATTATATTGTTTTTACAATATTGTATGATTTACCTAAAAATAATATAATTTTGAGTAAATATTGTATTTTTGTATGATTTACCTAAAATTATCTAATTTTGTAAGATATAAAAGCTTTTTTAACGACTCATACCTTAAAATCAGTACGTTGAGAATAATTTAATTGATATAGAATCAATACATTAAAATCATATCAATTACTTACCAATATCTTAATTGGTATAAAATAAATACGTTACAAATATATTTAGTACTCCAATTATATTGATGTTGTATCACCAAAAATTGAGTGAATCATATTATCATTAAAAATTAATAAATATAATTTATCTCACTTGATTTCCTTCAAAATTATTTAATAGAAACATTCCAAAATAATAAATTTATCAACATAATTTTGAAACCAAATTTCATATGGTTAGAAGATTTTTAACCTCTCATTTAACAAAAGGATAAATATTATTAGATACATATTTTAATAAAATGTTTTAGGCATATCATTGCTTTTATATATTGTATGGAGTTTTTTGATAAAAAATTCATAGATATTATTATAAAAATAAAGTATATTTTCAAAATATTTAAAATACAACATGTGCCATCGTCATTCTCTGTATAGAAAAACTAACTACTATTTTCTATTTTCACTTTAATAAGATTTCTTACTAATACTACTAAATTATTTAAAATATAAAATATGAAAGATATATATATATATATATATATATATATATATATAAATGAAATTTTTTAGAGATTATTAAATAAAACAAATATATTAGATCTATTGACTTTTTTTTAAAAAAATATTTAAAAATAACTATAGGTGTTAATAAGCATAAGTAATCGAATGAAACATAAGTATTGTATGAATAAATAGTACTAGAATGAAATATAAGTAATGTATGAATAAGTAGTAATAGAATGAAACATCAGTAATATATGAGGAAATAATATCAAAATTGTATGATATTTTTTATTAATCATACAATTTGTTTGTCATTTATAAAATTTAAAATTTAATTGAACAAGTTCATCAATAATCAATATATATATTTATCTATATATAATATAATATAATTGAAATATTACCATTAAAACTTTAATGGGTCAATTCTATCCAAATACAAAATAATATATTATGGATACACACGGGTAATTATATGGTACGCACATATGGTACTGATATTAAAACATTTAATTAAATGTAATAACGAGAATAAATTTACAATTGATTTTAGTAGTTGGCTTAATTGCAACTTTGGTCCCCCTATTTTGTCTTTTTCTCGATTTTAGTCCCCCCATTTTTAAAACCACGATTTTGGTCCCCTTTTTGAGTTTTCTAATGAAAAAGAGACACGAATATGGACTAATTTTGCAGAAAAAAATAAAATAGAGGGACGAAAATTGCACAGAAAACTTAAAAAAAGGATTAAAATAGTGATTTTTAAAATAGAGGGATCAAAATCAAGAAAAAGACAAAATAGGAGGATTAAAGTTGCAATTAAGCCTAAATAGTTTTATAAATAATTCCAAAACAAAAATATTTATATATAGGAATAATTAACTATTGATTCAAATATTTTATATATGGAATAATATATTTGATTTGTAAATTGAGTTTAATCAATTATATTAAATATTTATTATTAATTGTATTATATAATTTGATAGAATATTTCTTCATTATAATTTGTCAATTTAAGATTTTTGTTATTATAAAAAATTTAATTATCATCAAATATTTTTAAACAATGTTAAAATTAATTTATTTTTGTTTCAAAAATATCATCAAAATATTGAATATTAATAGAAACATGAAGTTACTGATAAAAAAATTGAATATTAACGGGAACATGTAGTTATTAATCAAAATATATGGGTACATGAAGTTACTAATCAAAATATTGAATATTAAAGATAGTATTAAATTACTGATCAAAATATTAAATGTATTGAATATTAATCGAAACATGAAGTTACTAATAAAAAATGGCATGTTAACGAGAGCATAAAGTTACTGATCAAAATATTGAATATTAACGAGAACACGAAGTTATTGATCAAACTATTGAATATTAACGGGAAAACAAAGTTATTGATCAAATTATATTGAATATTAGCGGGAACATGAAGTTATTAATCAAAATATTGAATATTAACGAGAACATGAAGTTAGTAATCAAAATATTGAATATTAACGTGAGTATTAAATTACAGAGCAAAGTATATAATATTAACGGGAACATGGAGTTACTGCTAAAAATATTGAATAATAACGGAAACATGGCGTTATTAATCAAACTATTGAATATTAACAGGAACAAATTTGAAACATTAACAGAAACACAAAGTTAGTGATCAAAATAATGAATATTAATGGGAACTTGAAGTTATTGATCAAAATATTGAATTTTAAAGCGAACATGAAGTTACTGAACAAAATATTGAATATCAACGAGAACACGAAGTTACTGATCAAAATATTAAATATTAAGGGGAACATGAAGTTACTGGTCAAAATATTGAATATTAATGGGGAATGAAGATTATTGATCAAAATATTGAATATTAGTGGGAACACGGAGTATTAACGGGAGCACAAAGTTAATGATCAAAATTTTGAATATTATCGAAAACATTAAGTTACTATCCAAATTTTAAAAATTAACAGGAACAAATTTTGAATATTAACGGGAACACAAAGTTACTAATCAAAATAATAAATGTTGACGGGAACACGAAGTTATTGACAAAATATTGAATATTAACAGGAACATTAAGTTACTGATATTTTTTTTTGAATATTAACGAAAACGAATTTGGAATATTAACGGGAACACGAACTTATTGATCAAAATAATGAATATTAACGGGAACAAGGAGTTACTGATCAAAATAATGAATATTAACCAGAACATGAAGTTACTGATCAAAATTTTGAAAATTAACGGGAAAAAATTTGAAATATTAACGGGAATACGAAGTTACTTATCAAAATAATGAATATTAACGGGAACATGAAGTAACTGGTCAAAGTATTTTTCTATTAATTATGCATTTTGAATGAATCATTATTATAAATGGAGTTTGTAGTGGTTTCTCATTGGCCTACAAGACAGAGCTGATAGTTTGAGATTGGGCTGATAGTTTGTAGTTATAACTGAGCCAAAATAATTAATTTTCTCCTTAGCTAGGAAAAAAAATAATCGATTCTCCTTAGCTGATAGTTTGAGATTGGACTAATAATTATCACTAATTGAATTATATAATTTGATTGAATATTTCTTCATTATAATTCGTGAATTTGCAATTTTAAAACTTTTCCTTCATTATAATTTGTTAAATAAAATATTACTATTTTTATAACTTTTTCAATTTTATCCAAAACTTAATCTTTTACTAATATCTTTTATTTTTCTCAATTACAATGCGCGAAAACGACGGGTACCCGTGCGAACGCACGGGTAAGACACTAGTTTATCCATAAAAAAGACTTGTAATTGGATTGAATCTAATCCATATATCTAAAATAATGGATGGAATCCTTCCATTCAATTCTTAAATTCCAATGGAATGATTTTACTCTTTATTTTATACTCAATAATAAATGATACGATAAAATAATTAAAAATTAGAGTGAAGATCTATTTTGGTCCCTCACAAATATTACACAAGTCAAATTAGTCCCTCACAAAAAAATTGACCCAACTTAATCCCTTACAAAATTTAACCGAATCATATTAGTCCTTCTGCTAATATTTTTCTCAAATCGGTTTTTTCTTACTTCTAAACCGGTTCTTTTCATACTTTTAAATCGTGACTGGACTGACACGTTGAATTTTTTTATTTTTTATTTTTTAAATACTAAATTAATTTTTATTTTTAATTTCATTTTTAAGCAGTTATCATGAATAATATAAAAAAATCAAAATTATTTCTTATAAAGTAATTTTTAAATAAGTAATTTTCATGATTTCTACTAATATTAAAAAAATTTATCCATAAATTTTTATCTATGAGGTCTCAAATCCAAGTCCCTTCAAGTGAAATGATTTTCACTTTACAATTAGACAAATCAATTTCAATCGTTAATAAAGTGACTATCATTTACAACTTGAAAAATCAATTTCTATTGTTAGTAAAGTGACTATTATTTACAACAAGACAAATCAATTTCTATTGTTAGTAAAGTGACTTTCATTTACAACTAGATAAATCAATTTCTATTGTTAATAAAGTGATTATCATTTACAACTAGACAAATCAATTTCTACGGTTAGTAAAGTGACTATCAATAACAACTAGACAAATCAATTTCTATTGTTAGTAAAGTGACTATCATTTACAAATAGACAAATCAATTTCTATTTTATTAAATTGACTGTCATTTAATCTGAAGAGACTTAGGTTCGAGACCATATTGATACAAATTTTGTATTTTTTATTTTAAATTTAGAATTAATTAAGATTGACCATGATAGGAAGTTAATCCTATCAAAACTATAATCTAGGGTTTGTAATAGAAAAGGGGAAGAACACTAAAATTAAAGGACTTAAAATAAAAGATAAACATAAACTTTGATTTCTTTGATTGATTCTAAATGTCCCTATGAGACTACAATATATACTACTCTAAATGGATATTAAACCTAAAAGGCTCAAACACTACTAAAAGCCCAATTCAACCAAACATTCAAAATAAAATAACAACTAACATTATATTACTAATTAAAATATCTAATTGCACCTCCTATCATTGCCGCCCGGTTCACATTGAACCTTGTCCTCAAGGTTCAGTCATAAAAGTTGGACTCTTTAATAAACTCCTGGATCCCACTGTTTGTAAACGATGCATTTTGAGCAACTAAAAGCATGAGAAGCCTCTGTCACATACAGAGCAGCAACAGCAGGAGAAAAGGTTCTATATCCAACAACAGCCAAGTTTACAAAATGATGATAGGGATGAATCCGAGAAACATGTCCCAACTTTATCATATTAGCACTGAAAAGCAAGGTCTGGAGATTATCACCAAGCTGAGCAAGAATCTGATGTAGCTGCTCAGCAGAACCCATGCCAAATAAACAACCAACCTCATCAAAAACAACATACTCCACAAACTGATTTTCCGTAATATCACCTCTTAAGTTATCACTATCAGGCCAAATATGAAAACTTAAAGTTCCATAGCTCTTCAACATTTCAACTAAAAGCAGAGTGTTGGTATATATGTTTAGTTCACTTGTTCCACAACCAAGAATATGAGAGACAGTGAGAATGAAAATCTTAGAAGTACAAGAAGTCAGTAGATTGAAAAATACATTAGCAACCATGTATGCATCTCTAGTTGAATCTTTCCACAATTTTGTCAACATTTGAGGACCAAATGAGCATTCATAATGAAGGATGGTAAGCAATTGGTTTATAAATGGGGTGATTAGTGAAGGTTGTTGATAATCACAAGATATGTTTACCTTGGACGGAAGTAGTATGAGCTTATGAACTTCGACCATCATGCCAAGCAACTCAGCGACATCTTGAACTCTGTCATAAGAATCAGCTCTAGTATACACTTCAACGACCCAATTGTAAGTTTCTGTGTCTGGCTTCATATACATATTCGCAAACAATCTTCTAGTAGGAATCAGACACTTAGTTAGAAAACCGGCATGACTTTTCTTTGGACAACCACCATGTATAACAACAATACCAACTTGTGAATGGAGATTTTCACTCGAAATTTTTATCAAGGAATGAGCAGCTAGGACCACAATTGAATCAGTGTTGTTCATAGGACTATTTTCAGACCAAAAATCAATTATTGGAATTAAAGCAACAACCTCTTCGTGTATATTTTCAATAGAAAGAACACCATTTGACTGAAACTCTTCTTTCCTCATCAAATAGAAAGAACTCAGAACCTCCTCTACAAATTCATTTTGAGTAAAACTATCAATAATTGAATTCCCCAGCCCCAAAATTTGTTGAGTCATTCTATCAAACACCTTAAGAGCAAGCTTCATGCATCCATATCGAACACAAATATTTGCCAACGAATTAGAAACTCTAACATTGTCTCTGAAACCTTTCTTCATTGCAAACCTATGTACGCACAAGCCAAGACCAAGTGCACCCAGGTGAGCACAAACGAAAATGATAGCCATAATAATCACGTAATCAGAAACAACACCGACAATCTGCATTTTTCGAAAACACTTAAAAGCTTGTTCATAACAATCCCTCTTGTGATCATAAATTTTTGTGTCGGGTGAAAGAACGGGCTCGTTCTTCGTGTTCTTAAAGGGAACAAGCATCATTGGAAACATGAAATTTGTTTTAGTAGACTTATTGATCATTGAAGGAAACAAGGATGATGAGTGGTAATGAACTGTTTGTAAATTAATGGAATTAGGTGCTAAGTTTGAAACTGTGTTGGTTGATTTGTGAAAACCAAATTGGTGTGGTTGATTGAAATTGGCTTTAAGAAATTGGTAGGTGAAATAAGGCAGAGATGCAGTAGAGGACATGGGACAACTTGTACCAGGATGAGACGCAGCATTCTTTTGTCCAAAAGTTGTGTGGGAGTGTGATATTGTATGGAGAGAGAGAAAGTCTTGTTGAAATGATGTGAGTGGTGATATGGAGCTACACGTGATCACTATTGCAATAGGTGGGACATTTTTTTGAATGAATGGTTGTGATGAGTTCTGCATAAATTGAGGGAAATGTAAAGGTGGATGATTATTTTCAAAGGATAAGAAGGAACCTTTTTGAAGTATGGGAGAGTGCGCTGACGGACGTCCAACAGGTAGCAGGCGCGTGGGCCTTGTGTGATTGACGTGCAGCAGGCGCGTGGCAGGCTTTAATTGGACCGTTGGATGCTTTTCTCAACATTACACAGTGGTGAAAGTTTGATGAATTCATTAGGCAAACATTGATATGGTGACTCTTGTAGGAAAACAGATGCACTTGTCTTTGTTGCGTGAGATTTCATCTGAGATATCATGGAAGGTATTGTCGGAAGTGTGGCCGGAGAAGTTGCCGGAAATATATTTTTCTTCATATTTTCTTCATAGCAAAACGATTTCAAAGGTGGCGGTGGTACCGGAGGCTGATCAAATATTGACTCCGGTGGTGGCTTCGGTGGTGATTTCTCTCCCTGTGACTCTATTTCTTCATCCTCTATTTCACTCCCTGGACTACAAGTTGAATGTGTTATTTTAGAACAAGGTGACGATGCCCTAAAACAAGGAGATTGGATTTGTTGTTGCTTTAGAGTTGGCAAAGGATTTAGATTTATTTCAGGAAGGTCTCGATGGACAGGTTCCACAATTAAATCTTGATGAAAACAAGTTTCATCAATGGGTTCCATTGATTCCAGATCTGGCTTTGTGAAAACATAGTTTAAAATTTCTGAATATGGTTTCCCTGCTTCATCTGACTCAGGCATAACATCTCTAAACTCAGGTTTAAAATACCAGAGGATAGCAGTAGTAAAAGCGTCCCAGCTTGTCGATGAGTACCTTTGAGACCATTGAAACCACCATTGAAGAGCTCGACCTCTCAATACTGGAACAATGCTTGCTACTTTTTCTTCTTCTGGTATTCTCTGTGTAACAAAATATTTTTCAGTACACAAAATCCACCAATAACAATCGTCACATCCATTGTATATGGAAATATTCATCTTCAATACTAGGCAAGAGATCGAAAATGAAAGCACCAATTGATAGGAAGTTAATCCTATCAAAACTATAATCTAGGGTTTGTAATAGAAAAGGGGAAGAACACTAAAATTAAAGGACTTAAAATAAAAGATAAACATAAACTTTGATTTCTTTGATTGATTCTAAATGTCCCTATGAGACTACAATATATACTACTCTAAATGGATATTAAACCTAAAAGGCTCAAACACTACTAAAAGCCCAATTCAACCAAACATTCAAAATAAAATAACAACTAACATTATATTACTAATTAAAATATCTAATTGCACCTCCTATCAGACCACATGGCCATGAGTTCAACTTCTTATAAGAAACAATTTTGCCTTTTTTATATTATTAATTTATAATTGTTTAAAAATAAAAATTAAAAAAATAAAATTAAAATAAAATTCAACGTGGCAATCCAGTCACGATTTAAAACTAGGAAAAAACTGGTTTGAAAAAATATTAACAGAAGGACTTATATGATCCGGTTAAATTTTATAAGAGATTAAATTGAGTCTATTTTATTGTGAAGGACTAATTTGACTCTTGTAATATTTGTGAGGGACCAAAATGGGTCTTCACTCTAAAAATTATTTATTTAATTGAAAAGCTCAAATAGTTTTAACTTTATTTAAGGTTTTCATAATAAAAATAACTTTTAGAAAAATCTTCCTCTCTATCTCTGCTACTTTTTTTAGAAAATTACATAATATAATTTCCTTTAGAAAAATTTAACTCAAAATGTTAAACTTTAAAAAGGGAATTTTTTTTTAAAAATATCTTTAACAAAAATTAAAATGTACAAAATTTGTTGAAGAAAATAATAATTAAAATATTAAAATTAAGTTAATGGAACAAATATCTATCCATTGAAAAGATATTATCAGATTGCTTGAATAATATTTTTAAGAAAAAATGGATGATGCATTGACGGTGTAAAATATTCTTATACTGTTAATCAATCACAGTTATGTATCTAATTAAATCACTCTCTTATTTTTTAAAAAATTTAATGACATGATAAATTGATAATTTTTTATTGAGTGATAGTATAAAACTATTTTATACCGTTTGTGCATATCCATTAAATCATATTTTTAATGAAAGTATTGAGTTATATTTTAATCTTAAATTTAGGCTATGTTTGATAAAAATAGAGGTCGGCTGATAAGCTAGCTGATAACTTATAGCTTATGATTGATGGCTGATGATTGATGGCTTATAGCTTATAGCCGATGGCTGATTACTTATAGCAGATGAGTTAATTGAATTGTTTGGTAAAATTAGTTGTTCAATTAATTGATAAATTAAAATGACTTAAAAAACATTTAATCTATAATTATTTTATTTTAAATTAGATTAAATTATAAAGAATTATAGTGAGTTTTATTTAAAATAATAAGGGCAAAAAAGAAAAAAATAATGATAAGATATAAGCTATAAGCTAAAACGCTATTTAAAATAGCGTCTAGAAAATAAGCTATAAGTCAATAAAATAAATTATAAATTCGTGATAAAAAGATACTTACCAAACAAGTCTTTTATTGTCATATGAGCTTATAAGCTATAAACTCAAAAATTATCTTACCAAACAAAACCTTAGTGAATTGTTAATGTATTAAAGAATTGCTTTGATATTTGACAAAATAAAAAATTGCTTTGATTCATTCATTATCATTCGAAACTCAACATTCTTTTTTTCATTTATATTTGTATTATTATTTCTCTATTAGCCATTTTCATAAAATGTTAAATGTTTTGATTGTGACGTGATTTTAGGTGTTGCGACGTGTCTTCCACATCGCTGAAGAGCATATTTTTTTTAGTGGGTAAAATAAATTTTTAAGCATTATAGTAGACCATAACAGAGTCTTAAAAGTGTTTATCAAGACTCAAAATCAATTTTTTACAATTAATACATCAAACATAGATTTTAATTTTTTTGAAATATGTCGAACTTATTTAAAGAATGTCCGAAGATATGAATTATATTGTCACACCTAACTGCAAAATAACTTAAGTGGAATCGATTTTGAAATAAAAAATACTCCAAAGTTTCGAATGTATACTCCCTCCATTCTTTTTTTACTTTTAAATTTATGAAATAATTAACCTGTTTAATTGATATTTAGATTAAATCTATCAATTATTTAATGAATTTAAAAGTTAAAGTTTATTTATAATAAGAAAGGGAGGAAATACGTTTTATTCATTTAGATGTAGTAGTAAAGAGTACAATAAATATTACATAACAATACAACAACAAATCTTCGATTGGGGATCGTTTCCAATGCATCTACCACCCTTCTTATATCCGAAAAAAAAGCAAAAGCTTGCGCACTTTTGATCATCAGGGCAATTCTCAGTGCCACTGCATTTATATATCGGTCCGGGAGGAACAGCGTCTAAACTAGTTATGAAACCTGCAACAAAAATAAATATAAAGTTTAACACATGCAATAGACTATGATTTTAAATTATGAACATAATGTTAATGTTGGTAGCTCTAAAATTGAATTACAACACAACTTGTTCATGGTTAAAAATAACTTATTTTTATTACCTGAGAGCAAAATAAAAGCAACGCACAAAATTCCCCATAGTTGAGATTGATTTAAATATGAAGCCATTGAGTAGATTGATTTGCTCAATGACAAATCAATGATGTCCAGTCCAGGCTAATAATATATATATATATATATATATATATATATATATATATATATATATATATATATATATATATATATATATATATATATATATATATATATATATATATATATATATATATAGCATATCAAGTGAGAGCATTTTTAAATGAGAGATGAGAGGAAAAAATATCAACCATTGGATTCATCAAAGAGAGAGAATGTTAATACATTAAAGAGACAATTAATTTCTCTTTCTTGATGAATCCAATAATTGATATTTCTTCCTCTCATCTCTCATTTAAAAATGCTCTCACTTGATATGCTCCCTATATATTGAAATTTACATATATTTTAAATAATTTATTATAGGTTAAAATAAATTGATTTGTACATATATTAAATGATTTTTTAAATCCTATAAAATTATAGGCTAAATTAAAGTTTTTGTTCCCCTATTTTGGCCAATTCACGAAATCGGTCCCCCTATTTATTTTTTCAACATTTTTGGTCCATCATGTTCATCAAGTGAGAGCATTTTTAAATGAGAGATGAGAGAAAAAAATATCAACCATTAAATTCATCAAAGAGAGAGAATGTTAATACATTAAAGAGACAATTAATTTCTCTTTCTTGATGAATCCAATAGTTGATATTTCTTTCTCTCATCTCTCATTTAAAAATGTTCTCACTTGATATGCTCCCTATATATTGAAATTTACATATATTTTAAATAATTTATTATAGGTTAAAATAAATTGATTTGTACATATATTAAATGATTTTTTAAATCCTATAAAATTATAGGCTAAATTACAGTTTTGGTCCCCCTATTTTGGCCAATTCACGAAATCAGTCCCCTTATTTATTTTTTCAACATTTTTCGTCCAAAAAATGTGGATTTTTCAGTTTTTTGTGTTCGTGGGATACTTTCTGAACGAGAGAGAACGTAGAGAGCGTTTTTCGGAGAATGAAAGACATAAACGAACAAGCTGGGAGAAAAAGACGACAATCAGAGAAGACGATTAAAGGAAGAAAATGTCGTCAATAATTAATATTTCTTATTCCAAGTCAATAAAAGTATGCTACGTATCTAAAAAATAGTACACAATAGTGTTTTTTGAATGAAAAATGGACATAAGGGACCAAAACTGTTTAGAAAATAAATAGGGGGACTGATTTCATGAGTTGGTCAAAATAGGGGACTAAAACTGTAATTTAGCCAAAATTATATTAACTTGATCTATTAGATAATGTCTCTCAAATCAACATTTGAATTGATTTAATTCATTTTTTTCAAAAAGTTATTGAAAAATGTAAATGTAGAAAATTTACTTAATGTCAACGGAAGAGTCAGCATAAAATAAAATGAGCTTAAAGGTAGTGCATTGTCAGTGTAAAATTCTTTACACAGTCAGTGTATCACAACCTTTAAAAATAAATACTTCAAATATTATTTAAAGAAAAAGTTAAATATTTATAAAAGTTAACGGTTAAGATTTCACTGATAGTGTAAAACTGTTTTACACTGTCGGTGTATTTCCATTAAATCCAAATAAAATATATTTTGAAGTAAATATGGAAAAAGGTTTATGTTAAATATAGAAAAAGATAATATATTTAAAATTAAATTAGCTTTATTACGATGAAGAATAAAAATTCAACATTTTGAAGTAATTTTTATATTATAATTAAGAATTTAATAGTTATTAATTGTCCGTGTAAAAAATTATTACACGGATATTTAATTAAAATATTTTAAATTAAAATATTTTAAAGTGTCAAATCATATCAATAATTTTAAATTTATGTTTGTTATGACGGATTACATAATTATAAATGTTGAAAGTGTAAAATAATTTCACTTGACAAATGATTATCCATTTTGTCTATTATTAAAACCTGGCTGTGACCATATTTTAAATTAAGTTGCAGTAAAAAAATAATTATTTGAAAAGTAAAGTCATAATAATTAATAAAAAAATTAAGGTTGAATTGAAAAAATAAAAGTGTAAATGGTATTGATTTTTCTTTTAAAAAAGTGTGTAAAAATGGTTTGTAGTAAATGAGCTTAACTTTTTTTTTTTTTTTTGAATATGGTAATAATAATAAAGAAGAATGATACACAAAAGGAGGGGACTATACCAAAACCCTCTTACCCAGAAGCAAATCTAAAGAATGGCACATCAAATCGGTTCTTTACAAAATCTGCCCTTAAAAAGAGAGGGATAGAGTAAAAAAAAAGAAGTTTCAGTCAAAGATAAACCTACGTTAGCAAGGGCATCTACACAGCTATTCCCTTCTCTATATATGTGAGAAACTACAAACTGCTTTTGAGAAACTAAATTAGTAAAATTAATCCATCTATTACGAATCACCCAAGGGACCTTAAAAGGAGGTTTAAAAGCTTCGACCACCGCCTTGGAATCCGATTCCAACCACACATGACTCCAATTCCTCTCATGAGCGAACTCAATTGCAAGCATTGCACCCGAGAGTTCGGCAATGAGAGAATTAGCCACACCTAAAAAGTTGGCAAACGCACCCAAAAAACAACCTCCACTGTCTCTTGCTAATCCACCACAAGCCGATAAACTAGAGGGGGGAAGAGAGGCTCCATCAGTATTTAACTTAATCCAAATGCCAGAAGGAGGCTGCCATAACACTTCCTTAATGTTTGGAGCACGAGGTGGCTGAATGACCACCTTAAACCCCTCGATCAATGAAAATTCAACCATATTTAGATGAGCTCCCAAAGAAACCGCATTACCGACAATGGAAGATGCAGCCATAATGAAAGAAGAAGTAGAAGAAAACAAGAAATTAGTTTCATTAAATCTAACCTTGTTACGAGCTGTCCAAATCGAGTTGAAAGTAAAAATAAATGCCACTGTAGTTATAATCTTACATTGCTCTGTACCGTCTTTGTCAAGAATCCTCCAAATGTCCTCCCAACCAAGAATAGATGATGAAATTCCTAGCATGTTCACCAACCAAGCCCAAAGCTTCAAAACATAACCGCACTAAACAAATAAATGAGTTTCGGTCTCTTTCGCTATACCGCAAAGATCACACTTAGATGGAAAAGAAAATATCTTCTCTTCCAATCCTCATCAGTAGGAAGCCCGTGATGCAAAAGGTTCCAAATTAAGGCAAATTTAGAGGGAGGAATCCACCTATTCCATATAATTTTCCAGCAATCCTTATGAATACCAATTTTGTGCTTAAAGTCATACGCATACTATACCGAGATTTCCTCATCAGTAGAAAACTTCCATCATCTTTTATCTGGACGCAAATCAAAGGGGATGTGACAATTAGAAATACGCACATGCAGTGAAATAGGGAGAACAATAGAAGCCAATTCGAAATTCCAAGCGCCGTTCTCCATAATATCTCTCACATTTTGATCAATGATAATAACCGACGATTCTGCCTCCTTGCAAAGAGGAGCACCGCACCAACTATCTTACCACAAGCTAATGGATTTGCCGTTACCGAGACACCAGAAGAAATTATCCAGCACACAATTAATTTTGAGCTTGGCACTAGAACAGAGAGATGAGAAGAAATGGGAAGTAGAGATACGATTCTGCCGAAAAGCTCTAGCCCGGAGCAGAACAGCCCAGCACTTAGTTGAAGTTAGAATCTCCCAAGCAAGCTTCAAATTAGTAGTTGCGTTCAAATGAAACAGAGACCGGAGACCCAAACCCCCTTCTATGACCGGAAGGCAAGAATCACGCCAAGCTACCGTAATGACCTTACTCTTAAAGATAGAGCCACTCCAAATGAAATTCTTCAACGCCCTTTCCAAATTCCTAAGAAGGGAAACAGTCCAATTATATACCGCCATACTATGCATGAACATCCCTTGTATAGAAGATTTCACTAGCTCAACGTAACCCGCGAAAGAAAGAAAAGATCATTTCCATGAGGCAAGCTTAGAAAGAACCTTGTCCACAATAGGCTGGAGAAAAACCTTTTTGGGCTTACCCTTGAAGATAGGTAACCCGAGATACATCATCGGAGACGATCCTATGACGAAGATGGTTAAGGAAGCCAAAATATTAAGACGAGAATGCGCCATAGCACCCCCATAAATGGAAGACTTCTTACAATTAACCATTTGACCATAAATGTCTTCATAAGCTTTGAAAGTAGAAAACAAAGTTTTGATGTTGGATATGCTAACTTTGCAAAATATAAGAACATCGTCGGCGTACATAATATAAGAAGGAACCATGACCTTCTTAGGACCAACAATATTGCCAAGCAAATTATTGTCCACTAATTGAAGAATCTTTCTACTGAGCACTTCTTCCGCAAGACAAAAAAGTAACGGCGATAGTGGGTCACCTTGCCGCACACCATTATTGCAAGAAAAGAACCCCTGCAAAACCACGTTAATGTTAATAGATATAAAAGCATAATGTAGAATGGATTTAATCCACAAACAGAACTTTTGATTGAAACGAAACTTTTGCAGCACCGCCATAAGGAAATTCCAAATGAGAGTGTCAAAAGCTTTCCTAATACCGACTTTGATAGCTATATTACCACACCAACTTTTAGAATCCAGCATATTGAAAGCTTCAGAAGCAACGTCAATACAATCGTGTATGTGTCTTCCTTGGATGAAACCACGTTGTTCTTTGGAAATGAGATACGGCATGATAGGAGAGATCCTATCCGCAAGAATCTTGGAAATTAACTTGAACTTAAAATTAGAGATAGTAATAGGACGAAAAAGATCTAAACAATCATCTCCCTTAACCTTCGGAATGAGCACTAAAGCATTAGAATTGAAACCCGGAAGGATCCATCCTGATTGAAAGAACTCCAAGACAACATTGGCGACATCCTCCTTGATTATATCCCAGTAAGATTGGTAGAAAATTGCCCCAAAACCATCAGGGCCAGGAGCGCTATCCTTGTTTATGGAAAACACGACAACGACAACTTCCTCCATAGAAGGAAGATTAGTGAGAGTGTTGTTCATGGACTCATCTACCAGCGACGGAATGGTTTCCTCCACCAACGAGTAATCCTGCGAAAAAGAAGAGTTAGTTGAAAAAAGAGATTTGTAATACTTTACAGTGAAATTCGCAATCTCGCTTGGGTTCGTAACCACTATATTCTCATGATTCAGTAAAGATATGGGCTTCAGTTTATGTTTGATATTTGACAGCCGATGGAAAAAAGTCATGTTACGGTCACCCTCCACATGCCATCTAATTTGAGACTTCTCTTTCCAAAAAATTCTTCCACGTTAAGAGCAGCTAGGAGATCCGATTGGGCCTTAACTTCCTGTTTCATAAGGTTTTCATCAATAATAGTGACCTCACTTATCCTTTGCTGAAGTTTACTAAGAGCTGCCTCAGCATGAGAAGCTGCAGCCGATACATTTCCAAAAACGTTGTTATTCCAACTTCTCAAATCCTTTTTCAAAAGCTACAACTTTTTAGTAAGAATAAACATTTTGCAGCCAACAATCTTTTGCTTCCACACCTCTTTGATGACATTGCTACAATCTTTGTGAAGAGTCCAAGCTTTGAGAAATTTAAATTGAGACGCAACTCTGGCCTGCGTAGTATGCATTTCCAGCAGGAGCGGGAAATGATCAGAATAGACTTTCGAAAGGGTGGAGACAGAAATTTGGCTGCAGCTATCAATCCAAATTTGGTTCCCAACACACCTATCAAGCCGCCTCTCCACTCTAAAAGGAAAATCCCGCTTGTTAGACCAAGTATATCTAGCACCAATAGTAGGAATATGAATAAGATCATTTGAATTGGTCCATAAATTGAAATCTTTCATGGGAACTTGAGTAGGACATAAACGACCACGATGTTCATGAGCCCCTATAATGGCGTTAAAGTCTCCAAAGAAAAACCAAGGGAGATTAAAAGAGCATTGGAGAACATTGAGGTATGATCTCGATTTTACGTGTCTATAATTCTGATAACTGCAAGTGCACAGTTGTGTCGTGTAGTTTTAAAAGATATCGAATCCACAGGGACTATGAATCGATCTACCGTTATCTAAGGTTACTATGTAAAGCTAAGGCTAATAATGCTCTGGTTGTTTCTAACGGGAAAATTAAAATATTAATTCTAGGGATATAATAATAAACGGATATCAGTATGTATTTCGTCTAACTTAGGTGATCCGAAGGTCCATTGGCTATGGTTCTTATTTAATTAAAAATCTCTATTAACATTGTTGTTTAAAAGTCCTCCTCTCAAACTCTCGCTATGTTGATTTAGACTACTATCCTAACTCGTAATGTACGCTCTCGCCATCCCATTAGATTTAGAAAAGCTTTTTGAAAACATCATATTTAATAAAATGCTCACTTCATGAAGACGTTACCTACTTAAATCTCCTAGTCTCAAACTCTCGCTCTGTTGACTTGGATCATGCTAGTATTCCCTAACGTACGCTCTTGCTATCCCACATCGGGTTTAAAAACACTTTTTGAAAATAAATAAATTCTAATTAGTTTTGATACGCTTTCGCCATTCTTAAAACTAATGTTCTATGTCTACTATCCAGTTAAAGATATCAAACTCTCACTCTATTGATTTTAACCTTTATTAGTCCTAAAGTCTCAAACTCTCGCTCTATTGATTTTAGAACTTTAGCAAATTAGATTAGACATAAAACCAAAAACAAGCGATGTTTAATAAAACATATTTAAGCCAACTTATTTCGGATCTCTACGGTTAACTTACTCTACATACCGATATCTCAATTAAATTAGCTAGACATATTGATACAGTTAAACATGCATAAATTGGTTCGGTTCATAATAATAGGCATATTAGCAGGCATACAATATATCATGCAATAATAATTAAAGCAGTAAATAGAAACCTAAATAATAAAATCTGAATTAATTAAACTAGGAATCTTCGAGTACTTGGACTTCCACCACAGATCGGTTGGATCGTTCGTCAGAAAATTATTCGACGTAAAAAAAAAAGTAAAGAAAGGAATAAAAACTAAATCTAACGTAAGGTTAGATCTATTAAAATTTCACAACAATTTCCGGTGTAGAAATTGTTGTGAGAAAAGAATACTGAGAATTAAATTGCGAAGAAATTAATGCGATCAGAAAATAAAATTGGCAGAATTTCTTTGAAGAAATTCGGACCCTTTTCAAGTACTTTGGCTTTGGTATTTATAGGAGTAGGTTTGCAAAGTACTTTCCACTTTCCCCTTTTCACGGTCCTTCTTTTTCTCCTTAAAATGTGCATTCACGTGACCAGAAAAAGAGACGTTGGTTGAAAAGTGGCTTGAGACGTGCGTCTCAAGTGCCTACAATATAGGAGACGAGCATCTCCTTTTGAGTGGGTCACGTTACCTGGCAAGGGGAGTGGGAGATGGGCGTCTCCACTTTTTACTTGGCCTTCTTTCATACTTCAGGCCCAAGACGGGTGTCTTCTCCTCCTTGGGTGGGCCATGTGCTCACCCTTTTGGGCTGGGTCAGCTGCTCTTTGTACCTTCTATTTGCTTTAGCACATCTCCTTTCTTTTCTTGAATAAATATGGATCGATTTTGCTCTATTTCTTCTTCTTTTCACAAATATGCTCGCACAAACTCATTTCTTGAAACAAAGGGAAATACCCGCATAATACCATAATAAAACAATATAATTAAATGAAAATGCTAATAATATTTATGGAATTTAAGCTAAATATATGATATAAATTCGTGTTATCAAGGTCCTGCCACATCTTCCTACGGTTAACCAAGTTAGTCGAGGCATAAATAGCAGCACAAACAAACATCTATCTATCAAGCTCAAAAGAGAAAGCAACAAATTGGTCAGAAGCAGCTATAAAATAAGGAAAATATCATCAAGACACGAACACCATAAAGATGGTTGATCTTTTTTATTGGAAGCAAAAGGCTTGTAACCAATTCTAGAAAACCAATTATTTGGAAGTTTATTAAAATCCAGCTTTGGTTCAGCTATAAAAATAAATTCAGGATTATGAGTCTTAATTAATCTCTTCAAGGCTAATCTGGAAGGAGTATTAGCCACACCTCTAATGTTCCAGTAGAGGCTCTTCATAATAATGTCAACTTAAGGCCTGCTTGGGACCTCGTAGTATGCTTCTTTTTCTTAATCACATTCTTCTTGCTGAGTTTAATAACCATTGTTGTAAAAGGGCCCTCATTATCATTATCATTTCCAGCAGTCTCTAGATTTACCCAAGCCTTATTTAGAAACTTAGCATTATCCCCTTCAGTCTGAATTAAATTCATAACCTGAGTAGCCTCAACACAGGTTAAATCCAACTCATCAGAATCCACCGGCGCTTGCGAGATGAAATTATCAGCATTTGGGGGAATTGGAACTAGGACAAGAGCTTCCACCCTTTCAAGAATGGGACCAACGAAATCAACCTGGGGCGAATTATTAGAAACAGTATTCTCTATGTCATCACCATTTCCAGCATCTTGATCTTTGCTACTGTCCGCAACCTCTTGCGTTAATTCCCCAACAGTCTCAAGTATAGCCTTTGGTTTCGAGTTAGCTTTAGGAAGAAATACAAGTTTGGTTTTTTCTGGGGATGAGAATCGTTTTTCAGAAGCTTACACTCCTTCACCTCATGCCCTGTCTTCTTGCAGTGCGAACAAAAGACCGATATGTTTTCATACTCAATATCAGCAAAGAAAGCAAAGCCTTCCCTTTCCACCAATACATTATAGTTGAGAGGTTGAGATAGATCCATTTCAATAAACATGCGTACAAAATGCTCGAAGGTTCTATCAAACCTTGACTTCGAGGAAGTCGCATCTATACAAAATGGGATTGCCAACGCAGCTAGCAATAGCAAAGAGAATATGGGGTCTCCAGTATTCTTGCGCTAGACCGAGGAAACAGACCCAAAATTGAGCAGGGGAGTTATGTTGCGTAGACGGATTGAAATCCTTGGTCCAGGCGAAGAGCTTCAAAAAGCCAAGATTCAAATTGATGGAACCAGAAGCACGAACTCTTCTCATATCTTCCGCATTCGAGAAATTAAATTCAGAGATGCCTTTTCCAAGAGATAATAGTCCCCAATTTTTGACATCCGGCCAGATAAGGGAGAGTTTACCTTTGAGAGCCACGACTGTTAGAGGCGAAGAGCCTTTGGGCCACAACACTCTACCATGAAGGTTGTTCTTGCAATCGGAGAGACCTGCCTTGTACTCAGCTTCAGGGATAGTGATTCAGGGCCGATCACCTTTAATCACTGGTTTAGGAAGTTGGGAGAGAGGTACAACGCAAACACCTTTCAGAGCTTGTGCAAAGGAGCGGTTCGGAGGTAGGGTTGCAAAAGAAGAAGTATTTGTCTTAATTCCTTAACTCAAACAATGTGATTCAACACTAGCACAGAAGCAGCATTTCTCCAAATTTAGATTTTTCATCGGCATAATTTTTTATCTCTTTCAAGACCAACCTCGCTTATTCCATGTCCACAAACACTATATTATTTCTTCTCTTTCTATTTGCATTTACATTGTTGCATGTCTTCCAATTTTTTTATAACTGTTTGTTATAATCAATTTTTTATATTTAAAACAAAATAAGAGAAGTAAAACATAAAAAATAACTTCATTTTTTTGCGATTATCGTAGACCAAGCGGTTTGTTGACCCAAACCGAATGAGATATGCCTACAGTTCAAGTTTGAACCGATTCAAATGGACGGTTCAATCGAATTTTTAAAATATTGGTTTGAATAATATTTAAATCTTATTATAATATGTAAGAATTTTGTTTGAACATTCATTACAAAAATAATAATTATATTCATATACCAAAATCAACAAAATATGTGTTTATATACACTATATGTTAAATCAAATATATTCAAACACATTTTAATTGTATTTGTGTATAATTGAATGTGTTTTGTAAATTATTTAAGCGTATAAATTTTATTTTTGTTTTTAGTTAAATGTATTTAAACAAATTATGTTTAAATAATTCATACAATTAAAACAATTATACAATTAAAAATTAATTTTATTTAAATATGGTTGAATGATAAATTATACAATTAAAAATTGATTTTATTTAAATATGGTTGAATGATGCCTAAATGTGATTTAGTGGGTGCAAATTTTAATTAAAATTCAATTATCAAATATATAATTTTTTCTTAAAAATTAGATATTTATAAATAAACAGATATTTTATTAATTTATTAATACCATTCAAACATATTTAATAACCTAATAAATATTTAATTTTTTTATCATTAATATGTAAAAAAAAAACACAAACATATTTTAATATTAATTTATTATTAACATATAAAAATAAAATCTACAGACATTTTACTATTAATTTATTATTAATATATCAAAAATTGCATTAGTATAATGTAGAATTAATATGTATTTCAAATAACCAAATGGCACACTAGCCCAATGTTGAACAAGTATGCCTAGCAACCACGGGGAAAAGTGTTCAATTCTCTCATGTGGCTTTTTTTTAGAATGTTTTTGAATTTTTTTAGTAATTATTTAATATTAAAATAATTGAAAAGAAAATCAAATTACATGTGTGTTAATTCTCTATTTTTATAGTTGCAATTATGTTTGGTAAAACTAACTTATGGAAACATATTAAACAAGATGTTCTATTTTCAACTAGTGAGACATGTCAAGCAAGATGTTCTATGTTGAATCATCTGACATCGTGACTATTATGGACATTAAGATCTTTGAAGTTTGTTATTAAGTTACAGTTGCAGAATATTTTTAAATATTGTGCAATCCTATGTGGCGCTTCATTTAGGGATATAAGATTTTCTCTATTTTCAAGATGTACGATTAGTTTCTAAATATGGAGAATATTTAGGAAGTTAATGATTGAAGCCTTGTCTTTTTGGAGAAGATTTTGGAGAATATTCAGTTGTTCCCTACTGGGATGTGAAAGCCCATTCCAGCCCAGAAGATTGTTTTAAATAGCAAGCATCAAATCTAATTGGAGCACGGAACTGATATTGTATCTTAAGTTAGGGTTTGTGTAGTGTTTTCAATTGTGAGCCTCTTTAATATCATCTTTATAGAAGAGTAGGATTGTCTCTTTTGAGTTGTATGTTTTATGATTATCCATAAGCTTGTAAGCATTTAATGATTATGTGCCTTTGAAGTGTGTCTTCTAAAATTTTTAAACTGATTATCACGGTTGCGATTGAGGGAGATTGAGAAGGGTATCATACCTAGGTGAGTCATAGGTAGAAGTCAAGCACGGGTAGTGATTAGGTGAGAAGGCTATAAACCGGAGGTTGTTTACGTGTAAACTAAAGTTGTTTACATAGGACTTCAAACTGATACTATTATAGTAGACTTATCCCTGGTTTGGTAGCCCCTTGATTATGTGTTGTTATACACCGATCTGGGTGAACAATTTCCTATGTTCATTTAAGTTTCTACACTGTTTATATTGTATACCTTGTCATTGTGTGTTGTTTAGAGATTAGTGTCTCGACATCTCTTAGGATATCTGAGATCTGATTACCAGAATTTCAATGTGGTTATAAAAATAATTCAAAATTAAAATAATAAAGGCACTTTAGCATTTTTAGAATTAAAAAAAATGAAAAAACAAAAAATGACCAGTTAGCATGCCACATAAGCATTTTTGTCCAATCTGATTCTCACATACTTTGAAATGACGGAATCTTCAAGTGGCAAGGTTGGTTTTACCAAAAAAAAATACAGGTGAGATAATCATGGACATGGTGAAGCATTATATGATGAGGATGTGGAATTTTGTACAATTATCAGACATGTTTTATCATAATATATGGATACTTTCTCCTCAAGTTTAGATCGCATCAGGATATGGAGGTAGTGATGATGAAGGGCCCCTACACCATCCACAACATGCCAGTGTTAATACGGTGTAAGCCTAACTTCAAAATCAAGGAAGACATACTGAGAACGCTTCCAATTTGGGTCAAACTTCCCCAATTACCGCTTCACCTATGGGGGGTAAAAAGTCTTAACAAAATTATAGGTATGGATTTGCTGCATTAGGGGTATGAAAGCTCCACTAATGTACACTGATGATCCATGATTGTGGCATAGAATGTTAGGGGGCTCAATAAAGTTAGGAAGCTTAGGAAGATCAACTCTTGTGTTCTAGAGCTTTGACCAATTATCACTATTTTATTGGAACTAGGGTGGAGGTGAATAAGGCTGTAAATGTTAGAAATAAGATTCACTTAAAAGGTATGAATGTTGACAATTATATTGATAATGATAATGGGAGAATATGGGTGAGTTAGGACACTAGTATGGTTGATGTGCGTTTTCTTAAGACTACTAGTCAAATGGTGCACTACTATATATGCATTAAATAAACTTGATCAAAGAAGAGGATTACAGAATAATATAGAGAGTATACAAGGCAATCAGTAAGGCCTTGCATTCTGGTAGGTGATTTCAATAATATTCCCAAATGGCAAGAAGGATTGGTGGAAAAATGGTAACTCAAGTTGAGTATGGTGACCTCAATAATATGATGGAGATAACTGAGTTATGTGAGATGGATAACAGATGGGAGTACTATACTTGGTCAAACAAGCATGTAGAGGGCATCATGCACTCTAGGATTGATAGGGCCCTACAAATTTCAGATGGTTTCGAAATCATCTAGACACCACTTTACACATATTACATCCCAGTGTTTCTGATCATGCCCTCCTTTGGCTGAAGAATCAAAAGAAAAACCTTTATAGAAGATATCACTTCAAGTTCATTATTTATGTAGTGGATATGGAAGGATATGTTGAAAAAGTCAAGAAAAGTTGGAATGAACCAATCACAGGGAGACTGATGTATGTGATGTGGGAAAAGTTGAAACAATTGCAAAATATTGTGAGGAAACTGAGCAAACCTATCATGAACCTAAAGAAGAATATTTATATTCTCAAGGTTAGAAGTGATCTAGCTAAGGCCCAACAGGAGCTGAGCCAGGATCTGATGAGTAGCCTTAAGGTTCATGAGGTCTAAAACTATACTGCAGAACTAATTAAACTTAATGAGATTGAAGAAAGTGTGTTGAATCAAAGGACCAAGATAGATTGGATGAGGATGGAAGATGGAAATAATACATATTTCCATTATTCTCTCAAGGCCAAAAAACAATGCTAAAAGTATGAATATTATATACAAAGATAATGGGAACAAAATCACTACTTAAACTGGGATTGAAGATGAAGCGATCAAGTTCTATACTAGGCTTTTTGGGGAGAAGACTAATGATCCTATCCATATTAATGTAGCATCCATAAGAAGTGGGGCTCAATTGAGTATGGGGCAAACCCCCTGTTAGTGGAAAAGAAATTTAGATAGCTTTGAAATGGATTAGTGACCTCAAATCCTCTGGTATATGGCTATGGAGCAAGGTTATTTAAGGCTAGTTAGTAGACTACAAGGCATGATGTGATGGTTGCAGTTTATGACTTTTTTGAAAATGAGAGATTGTATATAGATTTTAATTATACTGTGGTAACACTTATTCCTAAAAGTTAAGAGGCTACTCATATCAAGGATTTTAGACCTATAGCCGGTTATACCACCTTGTATAAGATTATATCCAAAGTTTTAATTGATAGGTTAGGAAAAGTCCTTGGAAGAATCATTAGTCCATGTCAGGCGACTTTTGTACATGGGAAGCAGATACATGATCATATTTTACTGGTCTATAAGTTGCTTAAAGGTTACTCGAGGAAGGGATGTACACCTAGGTGTATGATGCAACTTTATTTATAGAAATCTTATGATATGGTAAATTGAGGAGATTTGGAGACTATCTTGAAAGAGATAGACATATACCTAACCAATTTACTATATGGATTATGCTAGGTGTTACTTCTATTTCGTATAGTTTTAATGTCAATGGGAACTATACTAGAACTATGCAAGCTAGAAAGGAGATTAGGCAAAGGGGTCCCATATCCACTAAGACTATCTTGAAAGAGATAGACATATACCTAACCAATTCACTATATGGATTATGCTAGGTGTTACTTTTATTTCATATAGGTTTAATGTCAATGGGAACTATACTAGAACTATGCAAGCTAGCTAGAAAGGAGATTAGGCAAAGGGGTCCCATATTCACTATGCTTTTTGTTATCATGATAGATTACTTAAATAAGTTGTTGCACAAAATGCAGAGGGATCCTAACTTAAACTATCATGAAAAATGTGAAAAGTTGCAAATCACCCATATGGCTTTTGCTGATGATATTCTGATGTTTGCTAAATGTGACTACAGGTTAGTTCAGTTAATGATTCATGTTTTGTAGACGTTTTCTAGTTCAACTAAGATAGTGATTAACCTTTGTAAATGTACAATTTATTTTGGGGGTGTTGATGAGTAAACAAAGATGGATATTAAGAAAATGACAAGTTTTCAAGAAGGGATAGTGCCTTTCAAATACTTGGGATTACCTATGACCACAAAAAACCTATCCAATAAGTATTATATGCCTCTAATTGATAAAATTTTTGGTAAAATTAAATATTAGAGTAGCAAAATGTTGAGTTATTCAGGAAAAGTTCAACTTATCAAAAGTGTGTGTTTTGCTATGGGTGAAGTGGATACATGCCTTTCACTTAAAGGGAAAGCATCTCAGGCACCTGGATCATAAACCTCATCATTCTTGGATTTTTAGAGCCATCCTTAAGCAGAGAGATGGAATGGAACAATACTACGATGTGTGGGATATAATGACCGCTAAGAGACGTTTTAACTTGAAGACCTTATATATGGAGGATAGAAACTGTAACGACCGTTTTCTTTAATTATTTATTTATGTGAATTAATTGTGAATTATGTGTTAATTATATGCTTAATTGATTTTATGTTGTTTTATTTGGGAATTATTAGTAAATAATATAAGATAGTAAGTGTTGTTGATTATTGGGCCTAAGTTGGTATTAGTAAGTGAAGGGTGTTAGTTAGAGCCCATTAGTAATTTAAGATAGTAAGGGTTTAACTAAAAACAAGGGTTTTAGAGGAAATAGAAATTAGAAGTTCATTTGGGGTTTTTGGTGAAAGAAGAGAAGAGAGGAGAGAAGAGGAGAATCTCAAGGTTGAAGATAGAGTTGGCTTCAATCCAAAACCTAAGGTAAGGGTGGGATTCTTTCATGCTAAAAGGATGTATCATGATGTTTTGGGTGGGGTTTTGATTGTATGTTGTTATCCATGATTGTGTGATAAATTGAATAGAAATTGTTAGGGTTCATGCTATATTTCTATGAAATTGTGAATTTAAGTATGATTGATGATGTTTATATGAAAACTCATGAGTAGAAATAAGTTTAGGAACCTTACATGTGTGGTAAATTGCTTTCATTGATGTATAAATGATGTGTGGGTTAATGGGTGTTGTATGAGGGAATTAGGGAAGAAAAATGGTGATTTCCTGAGTTTTACGCAGCATAGGTCGACCTACACAAAGGTATGAGTCGACCTGAGCAGCCTAAAACAGCAGAAAATCCACTTTTCTTCAGCATGCGTCGACCTATAGATTCTATGAGTCAACCTATAGCATCCCTTGCATCGACTCATGGGTCGGCGAGCGCATACCCGAGGGGGACAGCAACATTTTTGCGTCGACCTATGCATTCTTTTGCGTCGACCTGCTGATTTCTATTTTTGGCAGATTTTTGTAAAGGCCATATCTTTTGATCCGTAACTCGTTTTTTAGTGCCGTTTGAACCTATGGGAAGCTATAATTGAGACCTTTCTAATGAATATGATTTAAGAATCCTTATAAACCGTTTTGAAGTTTTCCTTAAATATATTTGTTTGATGTTATGATTTGTGTGGTGAAGTGGTGTGTTGTTGTATGATGATGCAACATAGCGACGTGATTGTGAAGTGGCGAATTACTATAAAAGTAATGATGTTTAGTCGGTATTTGTGATGTATTGTGAATGTTGTGTTTGTATGGATGTTGCATTTATTGAGTCATATCCATTGCATAAAGAGACGGTGGCCTTAATGGTAAAAAGTGACGGCGGCCTTAATGGCAAATAGCGACGGTGTGCCCAATGGCAAATCTTGAGACGTGGGAGTTTCACTCCAAATGGTACCACATGCATTTGCATGAGTCGAGTCACATGTAAATTGCATTGAGTCTTATTTGATTATGGCATTGTGACTTGATGAAGATATATTTGTTGAGACATGGCGACTTGATGATGAATTTTTTGTTGTGATTGTGTTAGAATCTTACTTATGAATTGTATATATTGTCATGGTTGAATTGATGACATTGTTACCGTTTCATAAGATGATTATGTGATGTGAAATCGTTGTATTGAGTATTGTGATGAGAAGTGGCGACCAATGTATGATCTTTTCTCTTGCTTTGAACATTATCATACGTTTCTTTATAATGAATGATATCTCACCCCTTATGTTTGAATGTTACCCTCTGTTGGTAACGTGCAGGTAACGACGTGGAGTATCCGTGTACCTTATAGCTCGAGTCGGTGTGTCAATGCTCTGATACGTAGCACTCGGGGGGGATGTTTGCGATACTTTTTTGTGTCTTATTTTATGTTGATTATCTTTTCTTGAACTTTGACGTTAAGTCTTGTGGAGACGTCTTAGACCTATTGTGCCATGTTGGCAAGAATATAAGATTTGGATATTGTGTTGTTATTTGGATTCCGCTGCAATATGATGAAATTGTTTAGATTTAAATGTTCGTTGAATTATGAGTTTCTCCGATATAAGTGTTATGTATCCATGTACTTTGAGCATGAATTGTAGTTTTGTTTAAGTCGAATATGTGACGCCTCAAATTAGTTGCTTGTTTCGATGTTTTATACTCTGATTTCTCTTAATAATTGAGGGGTATATTTGGGGTGTTACAGAAACTGTGAGTTGGAGCAAGTCCAATGGAATTGGCTGTTTTATGGTAATGTAGCTAGGCCAAGAGCCTTGATGTCACTTTGGCTAGCTTGTCATTGAAGGTTCTCCACCAAAGATCGGATGCAAAGGTTTGGCTTTGTGACTGATATAAGATGATGCTTTTGTCTATAAGATGAGACAGTGGATCACCTTCTGTTTGAATGTAGGGAATCAAAGTTATATGGAGACAATTCCTTGAATTGATTCATATGAGACATGAACCTCAACGTTGGAAAGATGAACTGAGTTGGATTATTATGCAAAATAAAGGTAAAAGTTATAAAGCGACTCTACTCAAATTGGCTGCAGCTGAAGCAATATATGGTATATGGCAGTATAGAAATGATAGTTGTTTCGGCAACCATGTAGATAATACAAATATTGTGGGAGGGATTATAGATAATATAGTTTACGGAGGTTGGTATAGTGATAAGCTTAGAACACATATAACTAGATTGATGATGTAATGTGTTCTATTTAGTGTGTTTGTCATTTTGTAGGGCTGAATCCGTGCTATTGCCTTGATTTATTATTTTTTTAATTGATATAAAATTAATTTGATTAAATAAAATTACAAGGGAAAATGCTATTAATCCTAGGCACAATCCATTGACACTAAGTGTAAGTCTAAAAGACTTATACCAATTTTCAACTGTTAAATGAATTGATCAAACGGTCAAACTAAATAATATATATATATATATATATATATATATATATATATATATACATATATATATATATATATATATACACATAACTTAATTAATTCTAATTCAAAGGCTATAATTTAGAGTAAGATTAAAAAAATTACTCTTGTAGTAGTTGAACCCCACTCATATAAATTAGATTAACAAAAAAAATCACTCTAATTCTAATTCATATATGAATGGGGTTCAACTTACTATAAAGAGTAACTTTTTTAATCTTAGTCAAAATTATAGCCTTTGAATTAGAATTAATTAAGTAAAATGCTAATTAAACATTTAACTAAATCTAGTTTAAAGATTATATTTTAGATTAAGCTAAAGAAAATTATTCTTAGTGTAAGTTTAACCCCATTATATATATATATATATATATATATATATATATATATATATATATATATATATATATATATATATATATATATATATATATATATATATGAGACGTATCAAATGAGAACTTTAGCTATTATGAGAAATCAGAACTTTTAATAATAACGATACGATTTAAAATCAATGCTCGTATTTGCTTTAATGTTATATGTATTTAAACCAGAATCTATCTATTAATTACTGTCTCTTAAAATTTAAGTAAAACCTGAGACATTGATTTTAAATCATACGGTTATTATTAAAAGTTCTCAGTTCTCATAATAGCTAAAGTTCTCATTTGATACGTCCCCATATATATATATATATATATATATATATATATATATATATATATATATATATATATATATATATATATATATATATATATAGGACATATCATATGAGAATGATATCTTTATATGATAATGTGAGAATGAATCTGAACCATTGAATTTTAAAATAAATGATGAAGATTATGGGTGAATCTTTTTTTTCTCTGTCCTACATTTTGAATAAAATGATGTAGGAGAGAACAAAAGATTCACTCCTAATCTCCACCATTTATTTTAAAATTCAATAGTTCAGATTCATTTTCACATTCTCATATAAAAACGACATTCTCATATGATATGCCCTCTCTCATATATATATATATATGAGAGAGAGGACATATCATATGAGAATGCCATTTTAATATGAGAATGTGAGAATAAATCTGAACCATTGAATTTTAAAATAAATTGTGGAAATTATGTGTGAGTATTTTTCTCTCTCCTCCATTATTAAAATAAAGGGTTAAGTATGTTTTTGGTCCTTATAAATATTTTAAATTTCATTTTTAATCCCTATTAAAAAAATGACATATTTTAATCCCTATAAAATTTTTATGTATGCAGTTTTAGTCCCTGTTATTTTTTAAAATTTTAAAAACTGTTTAATTATGCTTAAAATTTTAAATTTTTGAATAATTTTTTTCATACATATTTATAATATTATAAAATATTTCTTTATTAAATTATAGAATTTTTTTTAATGAGAAGAATTAAATATGAATTTCTTAAATTTTAAAAGATAATGATAAAAGTAATGTAAATCTTGACTTAGAAATCGAATTTTGAGTTTCTTTTTTTTCGAGGGACTTTTTATAACGTTCTAAACATGTCTGTAAAATAATCTTTCAAAAATACACATCAGTTTAACAGTAGGGACTAAAACTACGTGCATAATAATTTTATGAGGATCAAAATATGTCATTTTTTTAATAGGGACTAAAAATGAAATTTGAGATATTTATAAGGACTAAAAACATACTTAACCCTAAAATAAATGATGTAGGAAAGAGAAAAAAAGATTCATACATAATCTCCACCATTTATTTTAAAATCCAATGGTTCAGATTAATTCTCACATTCTCATATAAAAAAAGGCATTCTCATATGATATATCCTCATATAATCTCCACAATTTATTTTAAAATCCAATGGTTCAGATTAATTCTCATATAAAAAGGCATTCTCTTTTGATATTCCCATATATATATATATATATATATATATATATATATATATATATATATATATATATTGTTTTTAGCATGGTAATTAATATCAGATTGGATAATAAATCGGTATACTTAAGGGTTTTGGGGTTAAAGTTGAACCAGTAATAATTAAACATACATGAAATCACATATTATTAATATTTAAATTAAGTTTAATTATAATTTTCATTATAAATTTCTAATTTTTTTAAATTTATTTATGTCATTATTTTAAGTTTATAAATAAATGAAAAAATACAATCAATTTTTGTTGTTGTTTTCTTAATATGAGCTTGGCCCAAAATATCATTTGAATAAACCAACAACCCTATGAACTAGGGGTGTTCAAAAATATGGTTAACTGAATTGTATATTTGAAATGAACTGAATTATATCAGAAAAAAACTGAACCACTTAATAATTAATGTGCTGAACTATTTAATTTAAACAATTCAAATTCAGTTTAAAACTGATTCAGAACAAGTTTCCTTTTATTAACTAGTTTAATTATATAATTTAGTCTATGATAAAAAGAATAAAAAATTAATTGAGTATAAAAAATTCTTCAAATTTAAAAATAATAATTTTGTTCAAAACTATTTAAAAATTCACAAAAATAAAAAATAAAAAAATCTCAAAAAACAAAATTTACAGAAAAATTTAAATAATATAAAAATAAATTTTTTCTTGAAAATTATTAAAAAAAACAAATATAAATTGTTTTCCTAAAATGAAAAAATTTTTGAGAATAAATATTCTAGAAATTATGTTTTTTAATATACAAAAATTTGAATTTTTTATGAAATTAAAAAATTAGTTTTAAAAGACTTTAAAATATATAATTGGGTTAAAATTGTAAATTGATTATATACTAAAATAAATATAAATTACTTTTAAATTGAATTGACACTATTTTAGCTGTTAATTAATTTTTATTTAAATGGTTATTATTATAAATTGAACCAAACCATAACTGTAGTTTGATTCAATGCATTTATAAACATCCCTAAACCAAACAATGATTAGGCTAAGTCTATTATAAGATTCACATTTGATTTTAAATATTTAAAATTTCATTTTAAAATATTTAGGTGAAGTCAGCGGAAAATAATTTTTCTTCTAGATTTGATTTTTAGTTGAAATTAATATTTGTAATTATTGACTTTGAGCTTGTTTTTAAACTTTCACTTTTGTGTTCAACATACTTTTATTTAATAATAATTTTACAAAATTACTTTTTAAAAGCGTTAAAAATTCAAATAAAGTACAAATGAACAGACAATTGATACAAGATGTATCAAAATTTAATAAAAACCAAATCAGATATAAACAAATGGAGAGAAAGGCTCAATGGTAAAAAAACAAACATCCCATTATACTCTAAAACTAGAGAAACCGCCAACTAAAAACTGCAGCCCAAGAAAACACAATATAATTTTAGGTCCTCCAAACTATCCATACCACGACATGTTAAAATCATAGAAAATCTCTTAAACGGAAAACTCTGAAAAAGAAGACCAAGGTTTCTAGGATGACCTATTTTCCAACTTAATCACCTAAAAATTACTCTCTCTGTTCTTTTTTAAGTGTCATTTTAGCAAAAAAAACTCATAAATCAAGATAGTAAATTATTAGAGTTACTTTTCCTATCATACCCTTATTTATTTTTCTCTTTTCAAATAAATTCATTCATGCACTCTTTTTTTTCCAATAACTAATTGAAAAATGTGAGGTGGAGTTATTGAGAAAATAAGAGTATAATTGACAAATTATAACATTAAACTAGTAGAAGACTCATGCGTCCGCACGGGTAATTCAATTCTTAATATGGATAATGTATTACAAACGCATAAAAAGAAGTTTAAAAATTCGAATATAGATGTAACGGAGCTATATATAGTATTTATTTTAAAAAAAGAAGTTGGAAATGCAATAGACAAAAGGGTATTATGGTCGTAGCAACCCGTGAAAGTAGTGAATTTCAGTGATAAAATTCACATAAGAAATGTATTATGGTGATAGTGACCCGTAATAGTGAGTTTCAGTGATAAAATTCACATGAGAAAGATATTATAGTGATAGTGACCCGTAAAAATAGTGAGTTTCAGTAATGATATTCAGGATCTTAAATCGACTTGGTTGTTACTGATATATAATTGTTATTATAAAATCACTAATAATTGCAAATATTTAAATATAAAATGTAGCCAATCACCAGTGATAAATTCAATATGTCTAAGAACTATAAATATTTATAAATATAATTAAAAACTATAAACATTTTGTTGATTAAAATAAAAAAGATATTGTAGTGATAATGACTCGTAAAAATAGTAAATTCGAGTCTAAAAATTCACATGAGTTGTTAAAATTTACAAATATCACTCTCATACAAATTTATTACCTTAAAAATTGTATTTAAGTTTGAATGTAAATTTGATATAAAACATTTAATTAAAAAATAAACAACGATCATATAAGCTCAATTGTAATAAAATATGCAAAAAAAATAATAATAATTGGTGGGATTAGGAAAAAAAAGTTAAATTTTAACATCTGAAAATTAAAAATTTTACATAAAAAATAAAAATATTTGTTAATTAAAATAAAAAACATATTATATTGATAATGACTCCGAGGAGAAGATAAATTTCACTATTAATCTTTATATTGTTTAAGTGGGATATTTAGTTCATGAACTAAATGATTAATGGCTATTTAAAATTATTATTATTGATTTATTATAAAAATCATCATGAATTTTTTATGCGTGTGTTTAAATTATGGTTATGAACATTGAAAAATGATAGCCCAAATGCTTATAGTCCTACACTTTTAAATATATATATATATATATATATATATATATATATATATATATATATATATATATATATATATATATATATTTAAAAGTGTAGGACTATAAGCATTTGAGCTATCATTTTTCAATGTTCATAACCATAATTTAAACACACGCATAAAAAATTCATGATGATTTTTATAATATATATATATATATATATATATATATATATATATATATATATATATATATATATATATATATATATATATATATATATATATATATATATATATATATATATATATATACAGTACATTGTTAAATCACTAACATTTTAAAAGAGAAGAAAGATAGAGATTGAACAAAAAAAACTATAAATTTTTTGTAAAATCAATTCAATGTATTTTTTGTCACCTGGTTGTCTAATATGATTTGAAACATCATTGTTATACCCAACTGCATTTTTTATTGATTTGTAAACTTATCTCTCTTTCTAGTATTTCTAAATAAAATAATATCAAAAGAATATGCAATGCAACATCCACCTTTATTTTACATTATGATATTCAAATTCACAGCAAAGATAATTATTTGAGTTTGTAATAATTATATCTACAAAGAAACATTAGAAGGGTAATTTTTGGGATGCCTCTCAATGGTTTGTCTAAGTTCTCTTTCTTGCTCTTCAAGGTTTGATGAAAGTTGGTCATAGACATCAGTCCTCAAGTGGAGGTTTTTGTGCTTTCTAAATAAAAAACATCCATCCATATCTTGATTTGGTTAACCTTTCTAGGATTTGAATGGGATCATTGAAAACCAACTGGTTAAACTTTCTTGTAGTATATTCATTAATATACCGGTTAAGAATTTATGAAATTGTACATGATAAAAAGCTTCTATTTTCCTGTATTCCCTATAAAAGTCCAAAAAACAAACATTGGATTATTAGACAAAAATAATTTGAAAAACCATGACTCTAAATGATGTTTCATTGACAAATTGGCTACGGCGCAAAATCAACAGATAACTATTAAATCCTATATTACGATGAATTCTTAACCCCAAATTAAACTGCATCACCATATAGAAATACTATATTCGGTTCAAAAACATAAATAAGATAAGCTACATCATTATTCATGCATAAGGCAATATATTTGTCGCTTCTTTGCAATATCCAGACCTCTGCACGTTATCACTTAAGAAAGCTAAGTTGTAAAGATGCAACAATAGAGTCACATAAGTGGCTCTTGCGTTTCACACCGGTAATCATCTCACAAATGAACATAGTACAAATGGCTCTTGGAATAAACTCAAACACCTGCACAAATTGCTCCAAAAAAACATAATCATGTTGTTTCAGCTTAAGATTGCAAATGAACTTTGATGTGCATGCCAAACATTTATGTTAAGTAAATTATGCATATTGTTTCTTAGATACTCGAAGTTAGGATATCTTTGTGGTGGTTACAAAACTATGTCATGAACTTGAATTTTAGACTAACAAATGTATACATACAACACAGAGACAGAGAGAAAATGAAATAGTGAGAGGGACCTGTTAACTAAGATGAGCAACAAAACTTTGTCTCTTCAATATGCTTCACATCAAGTCCAATAAACCAGGATCCAACACTCGTGTCATCATGGGCATAGGTACGACGAATGGATCTAAAAACTGAACAGAGTCAAGACTGGTGCAAAAACAATTGCAAACAAAATTTGGTGTAGTAAAGAATGGATCTGACCTGTTTATTGATATAAATTTAGCCAAAGCTTGTGATATAAACATAAATCTCTCCTGATGCATGACGAAAGCATCTGTTACCCAAGAGATTTAATTATCTTCAGTAGCCCATGGTATAATTATACAATGAAAAACTTTAACTCAAAAAGTCATTACACAGAAATAAACTTAACTTTTGAAGCAAAAAATATTTGAAACTGTAATCACAAGAACCAGAAGAGCTGGAAATTTTCATTATAAAGAAATCAAAATTACTTTAAAATGTAATCAAGAAGACAAAAAAGTAAGTTCCCACAAAAATTGCCTAAAAATGTAATCAAAATTACCAGATCTATATCTTTTTCTTCACTAAAACTCAAAGTCTTAACCCACAAACATATATCCATCTTCTTTTTCACATGGTTTTCCGCTGAACTGAAATCATGAGGACAAAAAAAGCCATTAGGAACAAATCGATCTCAGATGAAAAGTGAATGTCGCCCTCGGTTTTTTACCGTACCTCTCGCGGAGAGATACGCGAACTGACTCTTTTCTTTCTGCTTTTGTGTTTTTGAAAATCAGAGAGTCGCCACCGACTTTTATTTTATCCAATTAAGGAAAGGTTTATAAAAGAAACAGAAAAAAGACCTTTAAGAAATTCTGGGTAAGGGGGTAGGTTATACAAAGGGAAGGTGTTAGCACCCTTTGTATCCATGGTTATCCATGGGCTCTTTAATTTGCTTAGCTCACTTGTTTTGAATCACTTTTCTCTTGCCTTGAAATGCTTGTATGTGGTTTCAAATACTTTTGCAAATTTACTTTGTAATGATCCTTGTGCGGATGTATACAAAGTGTTTTATCTTTCGAAAGATGTTTTGAAAAAAAAACGTTAACTTCGTAATGATCCTCGTTTGAATATATACAAAGTATTGTCTTTTTTGAAAGTTTTATTTTGAAAAACAACAGTATAAAAGATATTTGTTTGTTTTGATTTGAGCAAGCAAATTAGGAGGTCTACCCTAAGTTATAAGGTCTTTTCCTATTTCCTTTAGAAAATTCTCCTTTCACCGGATGTAAACGAAAGTTCGATTTTGCATTTGAAACAGTAGAATTTGATTTTGATTGTGAAAAGAGTAAAAGAGGGATTACCCTAAGAGGTGCAAGTGTGATTGTGTTTTGATTCAGATATTTTATCTTTGAAGTTAGTGATCTAACGATTCAATTTTAATCTTTGGCATACACGCAGTTTTATATGTACTGGAATTAAAATGCAGAAATGTAAAATGCGGAAAGTAAATATACGCTATTACATCGATCTTGCGGGAATGTAAACTACGCTATTTACGTGAATTTGACAACCTATACACTTGATCTAAGAATTTAAATTGCAAGAAAACAAAAGAAATATTTTTGGATTTTTTGTATGATTGATTTTAATTAGAATTAATGCATGATTAATTTAATTAAAATGAGAAAAGGATGGAAATAAAATTTAAACCTAAAAATTAAGTTCAAAATATGTTCAAAATGCTTGTTAATTAATTTTAAAGCAAAACTATTTTTTTTGGAATTTTTTGAATTGATTTTGAAATTATTAAGTTAAATAATCATATAATTATACAAATAATTACACAATTAATTAAAACTTAAAGAGAAAATATGTACAAAATTAGTCTATAATATATAAACTATATTTAATATAAAGAACAATTTTTTTTATGATTTTTTGATTGGTTGAAATAATTAAAAGATAAATATATACATATTATCTAATTAATTATACAAAATATTTAAATTATGAAGAAAAATAAAATATTTTTATATCAGAAAATAAAATATCATTTTATTTACTTAAAAATATTTTTTGTGTATTTTTTTGGATTTTTAGAACTATTTTAAAATAATTTTATAAAGAAAATTAAATAAAAATAGAAAATATATAAACAATGATCAGGTGTGGTAATTAAATGATGTCTATGATATAGTGGCGCGTTTTGATGCGTTAGATGGAGTGGTGAAATGATCTGATGGTGACCAGCATGAGGGATCATAGCACGTGACACACCTGCAAAACACTGAATCAAAGGTTAATTTAAAAAACACGCGCGCGCCTTCCAGCCAATCAGAGGACGCCACGCATCATCTTCTTCATCAGGATGGATCTTTTACACCTTTCATTTGCAGGTGGTGTAAAAAACTCCAACCTTTTACACCTGTGAAAATAGCGAATACAAGCAAACAACGATATAAATTTGGCGCGATGCCATGGTTTAGTTCGTTTTGTTCATACGAGTTTAATGGTACTATTTAGAACTTGTAATTTTGCATGGATCGTAAAGCCCTAATTTTGAAAGCAAGAACCCTAAAATGGTGGTTCCTCGTATAGGTGTCCAAACTTCAATTAAGTTTCCAGAAATGATCAGAACCCCAAACTAAACTTAAATATGAGTCTACATCTTGCTAAACATGCATGTGTGATGAGATTTTTGTAAATTTTAGTTCGAGAAAACCGTGAGGTGTAGGTACGTGTTCTTGATGATTCAAGGCTTGCAATTGATCTGGTTATGTTCAGTGAGGGTCAGGGAACGTGTTTGAGTATTTAGTTTGTATTGAAACAAGCTAGAAATTAAAATTCGAATTTTAAATTTCTTTGAAAAATTCAAGTTGATAAAAGGTTGATACAAGCATATCTCTGGCTCTCAATTCGTGTCTCTCTATTACTGAAGTGTTCTAGCCCTTATATAAGCAGTGAAGTGCTTAAAAACTAAGCTAAAAGCATTAAGTGCTTTTGTTGAATTTTGGAATTTTTTAATATATGTAGCTTTGAATTCAAGCCACCATGGCTTGAATTTTCCACACCTCTTGCTCTTAGGCCTGCTGTACTTCCTTGGCTGCAGAGCTTTGATTGATCTTTGATGAGTCATGCTTAGAAACCAAGCTACATATTATCCTTCCATTTCTTTTTTAATTTAATCTTATATGTGATAAACTTAAATCAAAAAAAGAACAAAAATGTTATGGGCTTTGTCTTGGTCGTGGGAGGCCCTTCACATTATGGGAAACATGTTTGGATCATGGAAATTAGGTCTCATTTGGAAGAAAAACATTTTTGATCAATGTTGATTTCATGCATTTTCCCAAAATTTAGCCAACTTCAACAAAGCATAAATCCCTCAATTTTTGTCATATGAAGGAGATCTTGTACTTTTTGGAAACCTCAAAGAGTCCTCTAACCAATGCCTTTGGTCTCATATCAAAATGATTTTCCATGATCCTTGTGTGTCCTTTTGAAAAAAGTGACTTTTTGTGGACTTTGAAAATGACCTGTAATGTCTTGATTCATATTTTTCAAATGGTGAATCTAATGACCATGGGACCAATTGCATTTGAAATATAATTGAATTTCCTTCAAAATGAGCTTTGGTTTGAATTTTTTGGATGAAGGATGAGAGAGTTATGACCAGTCAAAGTTCAGTTGACTTTTTAGGAGAAAACCCTAATTTCGAAACTTAGGGTTTTGTTGATTTTTGATCTTTCCTTGATGAATTATGATCAACCAATGATCAAATGATGAATCCTTTGACAAAATATGGATTTTGACAAAAACTTTCATTTTTGACTGTCTGTTGACTTTTTTGGTCAAACGGGCCGTCTGTTGACTATTTGAGCTGCTGACTGTGCGTCTGAGCGAATTGAAGTTTGAAAATTTGTATGATGTTACTTTGAGATATATGGAGGTCCATGAAATCCATTTGAGGTCTCAAAAACTTGTTCTCCTGAAAAAAACAAGAAACCCTAGTTAGGGACTGTTTGTGTAGGAGACAGTTAAGCGTACCTGATTTTTGTGCAGTGCCGAGTCTCTGCTAATCATGTGATATTCATAAGACTTCTAGAACAAAAATCTTGGAATTTTGAAATGCAAAAGTTTGATTTGATTGATGGTACAAAACACGGAGAATTGCACTGTCAGCGGTTTTGACTGTCAACTGGCTGTCCGGGCATTAATGTAGCAGTTAGAGTGAAAATTCAACAGTCAAAGTTAATATTTTTGTTGTTTTTGTTTTGTTTTTGTTTTGTGTTAATGATGAAAATTTATTTACATGAGTTGTTAGAAAAAACACAGACATAGTAAATAAATAATAAATACCGTATGCGAGCAAAATTACCGGTAATGACCCTGAAAATCATTTAATGCACAGAGAAATAAATATTTAACTGGCAGAAAACACACAAAATATTATCTGGATAATTAAGCAACAGTACGACAAATAGTACGACATTTAATACTGACATTACAAATATTACATACTATAATGAACAGTACAACGAGTAAACGGTACGTTATTAAAAAATAAAAGATACGACAAACTTTAAGAATGACGATTAATAACCCAAGCTACAAATAATAACATGTAGATGATTGGGAGTGTAACCATCCCAGGTCCACATTTTTCAGGACTATGCAGACAGAAGAAGGACATGATTACCACCACGATGGTGATGACCATAAGAAAACACGTTTCCATCCGCTTCGCCATTTTTGCCGGGGAAGAAGAGAGAATGAATATGAAGTATAAATTTTGAGAGATGAGTTAGAATTTGATGTGAGATTTTATGAAAAAAATGAGAGGTATTTATAGAATGAAAAGAAAGATAGAGACGTTGGGGAATGAAGTGATTCCGTACAAAAAGGAAAAATTTGAGTGGAAGTAGGATTTGAAAGAAAGTGTATGATAGTGTTGGAAAAAAGAGAGATGTATAGAATAAAGTTAGGATTTGATTTTTGAAAGAAAGAGAATTGAAAAGAAAGGAAAAGATTTTGAAAATAATGGAATATAGTACAAAAATTAGTGGGAAACAAAAATTAATAATAATTTACTTGTTACCAGTACAGTCTGAATCCCCGGACTTTGCGCCTGCAAAAGATTTAACTCTGTACCAATTGCGTCAGTACTATTTATCTGTAAATAAATCTCAAATAAATAGCGTGTGTGAAGTAATAAACAGTACTTGGCGTTTGCGTAAGAATAAATTCAACAGCGAGCCAAAATACCGTATAAGAAAAATTCTAAAAACCAAGTATTCATAAATCAGGATATAAAAATCCAAGATTATATGAAACTCTTAATTTTTAGATTGAAGTTTTCTTGAAAAAAGATGCGGGCAAATTTTGGGGTATAACAGTGAAGGTTGGATCTAGAATAACAAATGTTTATGTTGGTCTTCTAAAGCGTAAACTTGACATGTAACCTTCAAGAGGAAGAAGAAATCAGATTTAGAGAAGAATCAAAATGAAAATGGGTATAGTTCTATAAATGAAAGGATGAAACTAAATGATGCACTTACAAGATATGGAGAAGAATCAAAGTTGTAGTTGAGGCTTCAAATGAAAACTTGATCTTTACAAGGGAGGCAGTGAAGGATGAGGATTGGAATGTAAGAGGAGAGAGGGAGAAATACTAATAGCTGCAAAACTATGGTGTGTAGTGAGAGAGAGAGAGAGAGAATGTTTACCCGGTTAAAGACATGAATCCAAAGTATTGAAGAATTGAAACAAACCGGGTAATTCAAATTTTGAAATTTGAATAAAATGGGGGTGTTGAAGAATGAATGTAAAAGGGCAAAAGAGAGGGAAATATTGAATGTAAGGTGCAATATTTGTCTACCGTGTAAAAGGTTGACTCGTTATGACTCGTTTCAGTATTACCCAATCGATTAAAAGGCTTAATGAATAGACAAAAGAAAAAAAACAATGGCAAATTTGAGAATAGGTGTGCCACTTGAAATAATGGAGAGATATGACTGGTCTATTAGAAGTTTGACTTAGCAAATTACCAAAATGGGCATATTTTAGTGCAATTTTAAGAAAAGAAAAAGGACAATTAAGGGTGTTAATAGGTATATTATGATCTTAGTTAGGTAGTTGATTATAAAACGTCACTTAAATAGGAACAAAAAAATTATTCTAAAACGACACTTAAAAAGGAACAGAGGGAGTATATATTAGAAATTTATTTCTAAGTAAGAAGTGACAAATAAGTGAGATGACAATTCAACAGATATATCGTAGATAAGACACAAGGTAAGATCAGGGCCGACAATAACTTCTCTTTTAAATCACTACAAGAAATTTTCATTTGCCAATGGCAATAATCTGCTGGTAAAGGTCCAATACCCACAGAAATTTACTTTCGTCAACAATAATTACTTATACTAAGGACAAATTGTCAATCCAATATCTTATACCAACGACAATTTTCAAGTGTTGGACAAAATTATGGAGCTATAACAACGACTAATTACGATATTTAATAACTTTATACATCATGTATTCTGTTAGTATAAGACGAAATTAGCTATTGTTATATATTTTTTTACAAATATTTCTTTCCTATAATTAATATTTTCTAATAATCAAAATCTAGAAATACTTTCTATATGCACCTCACAAAACTTAAAGCAACATCTATAACAAATTTAATTATATTGTCAAAAATCAAGTCTTACAATCATATAAAAATAAAAAAGTAATGTCAATTATATAATAACAACCACCAAAATAGATGCTAGGACAAAAAAATACACAAAAACATATCTAAGATAAAAAAAAGTTTCTAATATTCCTCTCTTCCATCTTCATCAGTGCATAGATTTCAAGAACTTGTCTAGTTTGGGGCACTAGAAGCAACTGGAGCCTATTGAGTATAAAATGAAATAAGTTACAAACTTAACTTAATAAATGTTATCATGATATTCAAAATATGAACTCGAAGAGTTAAATAAAATATACATGTCTTGCAACTCTTAAAATAACACAATTATGATATAATCTCTTTTCAGTTAGACTTACTTGGGGTTCTTCAGAAAACCAATGATGCACCAATTCATGATATTGATTCAGGTTAACTCAACAATTTGGTACAAAGGATGTAACTTTTTTTCCATGTTAATCGGTGTCAAGACCTTCATTCATGTTTGGGCTAAGATGATTTGTTTAGAGAGAGGTACTAAAAGCATCAAGAAGTGATGGATTGATGTTGTAAATAGGTGCATGAAAATCTTGCCATAATAATGACTGAAACACGGGAAACCACGTTCTCAATCATTAGATTAAAGTAGCAAGCAAATCAAGCTCTCAACTATGTTAGAACAAGATTTGGTTCTACATTTAATCTCTAGTTTTAATGATAACAATACATATATTTTATATGTAACAATTTTGTACTCTAATAGTTTCTCAAGTATGCAGATATAATATTTTGTTTGATTATGGATAATCATCTAGAAAGATCATTAGAATCAGCGTTGGCACACCTCAGAAGAACTCTTCATTCGTTTCTAAAGAAACACCAGCAGTTCTGAAGAATGTTGAATGTTTTCTAGAAAAATATCTCTGTGTGTTTCTAAGATAAGATACTATTCTAGATCAGAAGGCAAGATTTCAAGCTCAGACAAGCTTTTGCTTCTAGCTCAGAAATCAATATTTGTTATTTAGATAAGCTTTTGTGTTCAACTCTAAAAACTCATATTTTTAGAATACTCGCTGTTGATGTAGGCATGGCGGCAAGCAACAAAAGTTTTAGAAATATTTATCCGGGAATTATCGTGTCCACAGAGATGGAGAGAATCCCATTCAACAGTTTCTACGGTTACGAACTTGGGTTTGAATGACAAAAGTATAAGAACAGAAAAGTAAAATATATTAACAGAAAAGAGTTCATTCTTCGGAAAGATAAGACTTATAAAGCTTTGTATATAATTTACCTCTCACAAACTTAAACTTATCGACCCTTTATACTCAACCTACGATACCCGTCTATGTTATCACGTATCTCTCACATAAGTGTTCATCTATGAAGCACCTACGAGACAATTCACAACTAAGGTTATCTCTAACGCAAAGTCGCGCGAACATCCGTATTCTTGCATCGACGATCTCTCGCGCGCCGCTCAAACACGAAAGCATTAAGAACGGATACCCACAGTTATTGTTAGCTCTAAATCTATCTCTAGAGTTCATAAACTAACATATAATCATCCTAGATAAGAATTCATGAAGTTTATCTCCAAAGCAACCCAAATCCCGAGCACAGAACAAAAATCTAAGACAACAATCAACATAGATTTGTAAAACAAGTTTTATATAACGCCATGATCAAAAAATATACATGAGTTCAAAGTAAAATCGTAAACAAAACCCAATCAAATAGAAATACACAAAGAAGAAGAGAAATGAATCGAAAATCTCCTGGTTTTTCAGCTTCGGTCAATGATCAATCCACCTCCAATCATCCAAATGCAAGCTCCATAGTTGTTTTCTAATCTAATCTATCCAAAAAAATGAAGGTTCATGGAGTTGGGAACAAATACCCCAAAACCATAACTTAAATATGTGATTTTTACCCCTATTTAACTAGCTGCTATCTGTCATGGTCGCTCAGCGAGCATACGCCCGCTTAGCGACTGACAACAAAAAGTGAAATCTTATTTTCGCCATAAGTTGAGAACCGTAACTCCGAATTGCGCCCATTTCAAAGCATTGGAAAGATTATTCAATACTCTATCCAATAATGAATGAATGGAAACAAAAATGATGATTTTGGTCATCCTTATTTTGAGCCTATGGAAGTCCGCTTGACGGTGGCTAAGCGGGCTTGCACCAAAACTGCGAAATCGAAGTCGTTCCTTTGACACTTTATTCCTCAAGGCTCCAATATGAATAAATACCTACAAAGTACAGGAAAAACTATCAAATGGTATAAAACTATATGAAAATACAACTATTTACAAAGTATACGTATTTATACACAAAACGAGGAATTATTCAAACGGTAGTTTCAAAAGTATCGATAAGTGCCACTATTTAAATACTCAAAATATCGAAATTTTGGCACTTATCACTCGCGTAACATGATATCTTCTATGCTCACACTACTACAGATCAGAATTATATCTTTTAGAAGGAAAGATCAAAAACTTGCACAAGAAGATAAATAGTACAAAAGTAGGATACCCACTCCACTATTTTGAGAATATATGTACTACCAAATCAATCTGTTTGCTCTTTGTCTCCCACAATTTTATAGGAGCCGTTAATGTCATTTGGCATGGAAAGCAACATTTTTTCCTTCTCAACGGCCTAGTTTTGAGGCTATATATAAAAGCACTACTCCATTGAAGAATTGGTGGATTTGCTTTATTACTCGAGTGTTGAACACAATGTATACATCAACGTGAAAGAAAACCAAGAGAAAGAAACTTGAGAGTTACTGTGCAAAACAATCAAAAAGAGAAGTATTTATTTTAAGAGAATATCAAGAACACAAAGAGTCGTTTCTCATTAACTGAATGTGTCTTTGTTCCTTCTCGTCTTGTCTATCTGGTTTGTTTGAGTGAATAGTTTTTCTAAAATAAAATTTTTTTGAAACCCAATTTAAACCCCCCCTTTCTTGTGTTTTTCTCAACCTTCAATTGGTATTATAGCTCTGACTCTGTTATCAATTTTCTAATCAAACACTTAACCGTGTAGAGAGGTCTAGTGTGAGAAAAACTTATATGATTGCTACTAACACAAATGAAAGAGATAGTTACAATGTTAAGACTTTTGTCTTTGATGGAGAGAAATTTGAGTACTGGAAAGATAGACTAGAAAGTTTCTCTCTAGGCTATAATATAGATCTTTAGGATATCGTCACAAATGGTTATGAGGCACGTGTTTCTATAATTGGCATTCCCATTCCCAAAGACAGAATGAATGATGAACAAAAGCATGACTTCATGACTCACCAAAAACGCTAGAACCATCATTCTCAATGCTATCTCTTATAATGAATATGAGAAAATTACTAATAGAGATACAACAAAGTATATTCTTGATTCGTTAAGAATGACATATGAAGGAAATGCTCAGGTCGAGAAAATTAAGGCCATGGCCTTGATTCAGAAATACGAGGCTTTCAAGATGGTAGAAGAAGAAACTGTTAAGACTGTGTTCTTAAGGTTTCAAATCTTGGTAGCAGGACTTAAAGTTGAAGGATAGAAAAACACTTAGAAAGGGGGGGTTTGAATAAGTGAAGTCTTAAAAACTTGAACGATAAAAATAAATTGCACAGTTATTTTTATCCTGGTTCGTTGTTAACTAAACTACTCCAGTCCACCCCCACGGATTGATTTACCTCACCTGAGGATTTAATCCACTAATCGCAACAGATTACAATGGTTTTCCACTTAGTCCGCGACTAAGTCTTCTAGAGTGTTCTGATCACAACTTGATCACTCCAGGAACAACTGCTTAGATACCCTCTAAGACTTTCTAGAGTTTCCTGACCACCACGTGATCACTCTAATTACAACTGCTTAGACACAAGCTAAGACTTCCTAGAGTATCCTGATCAACACTTGATCACTCTAGTTCCTTACAACTTAATGTAATCAATTCTAAGAGTATTACAAATGCTTCTGAAAAGCTATAATCACAACAATGATATTTCTCTTAACGTTTAAGCTTATTCTCACTAATATATTACAACAGCAATGTAGTGAGCTTTGATGAAGATGAAGTTTCTGAGTTTTGAATTGAACAGCGTTTCAGCAAGTTAATATTCACAGAATTGGTTCAGAGTTGTTAACCTTGCTTCTCATCAGAACTTCATACTTATAGGCGTTTGAGAAGATGACCGTTGGGCGCATTTAATGCTTTGCGTGTTCCGTACAGCATTGCATTTAATGTTTCACGCTTTTGTGAACTACCTCGAGCCTTGTTTACGCTGTGTCTACTGACGTTGCCTTTAATAGCTTCCAACGTTCCTTTTGTCAGTCAGCGTAGCCTGCCACTTGTACTTTCTTCTGATCTGATGTTTGAATATAATATTTGAATATCATCAGAGTCAAACAGCTTGGTGCATAGCATCTTCTTGTCTTCTGACCTTGAAGTGCTTCTGAGCGTGATACCATGAGAACTTCAGTGCTTCTGCTTCTGATCTCAAGTTCTTCTGATGCTTCCATAGACCCATGTTCTGATTCTGCCTTGACCATCTTCTGATGTCTTGCCAGACCATGTTCTGATGTTGCATGCTGAACCTTCTGAGACAAAGCTTCTGAGCGCTGATTTGTGCATACTCTTTATATATTTCCTGAAAGGGAAATTGCAATGTATTAGAGTACCACATTATCTCACACAAAATTCATATCCTTGTTATCATCAAAACTAAGAATATTGATCAGAACAAATCTTGTTCTAACAATCTCCCCCTTTTTGATGATGACAAAAACATATATAAATGATATGAATTTGCGATCAGAAAGAGCAGACGGTTAAAAAGACAAATTACACAGCTATAGCATAAGCATGTGAATATGTCTCCCCCTGAGATTAACAATCTCCCCCTGAGATGAATAATCTCCCCCTGAAATAAATACTCGAAGAACTTTAATAATAAAAGACTTCCCTGATTATTTCGGTAGAGACAATCACATAAGCTTCTGTCTTTTGATAATTCATAGCTTCTGACTTCTGCTTCCATTGGACAGCTTCAGAACTTGAATTTCTTTAGATCCCTAGAACACTCACAGCTTCTGATTCCTGCTTCCATTTAGGACAGCTTCAGAACTTGAATTTCTTTGATCTTCAGAACATTCACAGCTTCTGATTCCTGCTTCCATTTAGGACAGCTTCAGAACTTGAATTTCTTTGATCTTCAGAACATTCACAGCTTCTGATTCATGCTTCCATTTAGGACAGCTTCAGAACTTGAGTTTTCTGGATCTTTAGAACATTCACAGCTGCTGATTTCTGCTTCCCTCGGATAGCTTCAGAGCTTTGAATTTCTTCTTACATCACTTCATGCTAGATTGTATCAGAACATTGTTAAATGTACCAGAGCATCATCAGAGCATCTCTACATCCTGAAATGTTACAGAACAAAACTAAACGACAAAAGTCAGCATGAATGAGTTAGAACATAAAATGTGTATCAGAACACAAAATATGTATCAGAGCCATATAAGGCATATAGAATATATCAGATCCAATAGACAATGTATCAGAGCAAATAGACAATGATTTGGATCATATTCTATTATCAGAATTTCTGATCATTCTTCCTTCTTGCTTTTGATTCTGAAGCTTCCTAGCACTCAACTTGCTTCAAGAATCCAAGAGCTTGATTCACTTTGTTGCTTCTTATGTTGATCTTGAATCTTTGATTCCTGCAACAACACAACTTAAAAACATAGAACTTTGCAAGTTATGTTAGTAAATGTGGAGCCTTTTTACTCGGTAATTGATAATATTAATCAGATCATTTATCATATATTTTCTCCCCCTTTTTGTCATAACATCAAAAAGCATAAAAAGATTCAGATGTAAAGCAAGAGACAAAGGAAAGAAACATAAATAACTTTTCATTGATTTCAACAAGAGGATTACAAAAAGTGTATGCAGAAAACAGATGCAACAAGGAAAAAAAAACTACAAAGATGTGAGGAGAGATAATAATGACAAAAGACGAGATTTGCACAGTTACCTAAGTAGACGTCCCCTCAACTGTACGCACGCTTGTCCAGAAATAGTGAACATGTGTTTACCATCTGGATAGCCAATTACAGCTGTTTTGCTTTTAAAGAGATTCTGAATCAACTTAGACAATGAAACGTTAGTAATAACTGAATCACAATTTCTAATTGATTTCAATCAGAACTTCTTAAAAAAATCCAATTTCATTTCAGAAGATACTCATACATAAGATCTTCTCATCTTCTCATTCTGGGCATAAATCCATACTGATATTCTTCAAATTAACTTAAACCTATCTTCAGCAAGGAGTTTTGTAAAGATATCAACCCATTGATGATCTGTATCCACAAAGTTTAAAGATATAACACCCTTCTGAACATAGTCCCTTATGAAATGATGTTTAATCTCAATATGTTTAGCTTTTGAATGTAAAATAGGATTCTTAGATAAACATATAGCAGAAGTATTATCACAGAAAATAGGAATGTTACTCTCATATATCTGATAATCTTCCAGCTGACTTCTCATCTAGAGCATTTGTGTGCTACAACCAGCAGCAGCAACATATTCTGCTTCTGTTGTTGAGAGGGCAATAGTAGCTTACTTCTTGCTGTACCATGAGATCAGATGACTTCCAAGAAATTGACAACTTCCAGAAGTGCTCTTTCTTTCTATTCTATCTCCAGCATAGTCAGCATCACAGAATCCTACTAAGTTGTAATTTTTAGATCTTCTGTAAACTAAACCAACATTAGTAGTACCTTTCAGATACTTTAGAATTCTCTTAACCGCTGTTAAATGAGATTCTCTTGGATCTGATTGGAATCGAGCACACAAACAAACACTAAAGAGAATGTCAGGTCTAGAAGCAGTTAGATATAGAAGAGATCCAATCATACCTCTGTACAACTTCTGATCTACCTTCTTACTTACCTCATCCTTACCCAGTACACAAGTTGGATGCATAGGAGTTTTGGCTTCTTTGCTTTCAGAAAGATTAAACTTCTTCAGAAGTTCTTTCACATACTTCGTTTGATGAACATAGGTTCCATCGGAAGTTTGGTTGATTTGAATCCCAAGGAAATACTTGAGTTCTCCCATCATGCTCATTTCAAATTCAGCCTGCATAGACTCAGCAAACTCCTTTCCAAGTGTAGCATTAGATGTTCCAAAGATAATATCATCAAAATATATTTGACAAATTAAAATATCCTTTTTAAATGTTTTACAAAAGAGAGTAGTGTCCACTTTTCCTCTAGTGAAATCATTTTCCAGAAGGAAAGAACTCAAACGTTCATACCAAGCTCTAGGAGCTTGTTTCAATCCGTATAATGATTTCTTTAATTTGAAAACATGATTTGGAGACATGGAGTCTTCAAAACTAGGAGGTTGGTGAACATAAACTTCTTCATCTATATAACCATTTAAGAAGGCACTCTTGACATCCATCTGATAAAGAGTGATATTGTGTTGAGTGGCAAAGGAAATTAATAGACGAATAGATTCTAACCTGGCCACTGGTGCAAAGGTTTCTGTATAATCAATCCCTTCTTGCTGACTATAACCCTGAGCAACCAGTCTGGCTTTGTTTCTTACCACTTCACCTTTCTCACTTAGCTTGTTTCTGAAAACCCACTTAGTACCGATGATGTTAAATCCTTTTGGTCTAGGAACCAAGTCCCATACATCATTCCTTGTAAACTGATTTAGTTCTTCTTGCATGGCAATTATCCAGTCTGGGTCTTCTAGAGCTTGATCAACAGAAGTTGGCTCGATCAAAGAAACAAGACCTAATTGAGATTCTGCATTGTTCTTAAGGAATTCCCTTGTTCTGATGGGATCATCTTTCTTTCCAAGGATCACATCTTCTGAATGAGCTGAGGCCAGTCTAGGTGATCTTCTGATAGTTGGTTCTTCAGAAATCCTAAGATTCTCTAAAGATGCAGCAACTTGATCTTCTGATCCATTGCTTCTGAGACTGCCAGCTTCTGCAGCTTTGCTTCTTGATTCTTCAACTTTTGATATATCAATATCAAAATCTGCAAAATTCTCAAACTGCTTTGGTTTTTCAAGACCAAGCTTATCATCAAACCTGATATTTATTGATTCTTCTACAATCAGTGTTTCAGTATTGTATACTCTGTAGCCTTTAGAGCGTTCAGAATATCCAAGAAGGAAACACTTTTGTGCTTTAGAATCAAACTTACCAAGATGATCTTTAGTATTCAGAATAAAACATACACATCCAAAAGGATGGAAATATGAAATGTTGGGCTTTCTGTTCTTCCACAATTCATAAGGAGTCTTATTTAGAATAGGTCTGATAGAGATTCTATTCTGAATATAACATGCAGTGTTTATTGCTTCTGCCCAGAAATGCTTAGCCATATTGGTTTCATTGATCATGGTTCTGGCCATTTCTTGTAGAGTCCTATTCTTTCGCTCTACAACTCCATTTTGTTGTGGAGTTCTAGGACAAGAGAAATCATGGGCAATACCATTTTCTTTGAAGAACTCCTCAAAGAATCTGTTCTCAAATTCGCCACCATGATCACTTCTGACCTTTATGATTTTACACTCTTTCTCAGATTGAATTTGAGTTCAGAATTCAAAGAACACTGAATGAGACTCATCCTTGTGTTTCAAGAACTTTACCCATGTCCAGCGGCTATAATCATCAACAATGACTAATCCATATTTCTTCCCTCTGACAGATGCGGTTTTGACTGGGCCAAACAGATCAATGTGTAAGAGTTCTAACGGCCTTGAGGAAGAAACAGCATTCTTAGACTTGAATGCAGGTCTGGAGAACTTGCCCTTCTGACATGCTTCACAAAGAGCATCTGATTTGAATTTCAGATTGGGGAGTCCTCTGACCAGATTTAGTTTGTTAATCTGAGAAATCTTTCTCAAACTAGCATGTCCTAATCTTCTGTGCCAGACCCATTGCTCTTCAGAAACAGACATAAGACAAGTCACCTTCTGATTCTTAAGATCTTGCCTGTAAATAGGATTGAGCCATCCTTCTGACTTACAGCCTTGCAAGACTTTTGATTGAAGATTATATCATAACCATTGTCACTTAATTGACTTATGGACAATAAGTTATGCGTTAATCCTTCAACAAGAAGTACATTAGTTATGGAGGGAGAGTTACCAAATTTTATAGTTCCAGAGCCAATGATTTTGCCCTTCTGATCTCCTCCAAACTTGACTTCTCCACCTGGTTTAAGCACCAGGTCTTGGAATGTAGACCTTCTTCCCGTCATGTGTCGCGAGCACCCAGAGTCCAGGTACCATGACATTTTGCTTTCTGTCCTCTTTGCCGCCAAGGATATCTGCAACAGAAATTATCTTCTCCTTAGGTACCCACAATTTTTTGGGTCCTTTCTTGTTAGTTCTCCTCAAGTTCTGATTGAACTTGGGTTTAGCAAAATATTTAACAGGAAGAACAGTATGATACTTCTTATTCTGAGTTCCATGATATTTCTTAGATTGTGTCACATGCTTCTTGGTGTGTGTTATGTGAAAACTTTGTGCATGTGATGTGTGCTTAATATCATGGGAGTGGCCAAATTTAAATTGGTTATACAGAGGCTTGTATGATATTTTCATATCATCCACAGATTCAAGCTTGTATGGGATTTCACCCTCATAACCAATGCCAACTCTCTTGTTCCCAGACACAGCATATATCATAGAAGCTAGCTGACTTCTGCCAATACTTCTAGATAGAAATTTTCTGAAGCTCAAGTCATATTCTTTCAGAATATTATTCATGCTAGGAATGGCTTTTTCTGTTTCAGAAGGAGATCCACTATTTTTGGATAGATTTAAAACTTTTTCCTTCAGTTCAGAATTTTCCAATTCCAGCTTCTTAGTTTCAAATTCAAATTGCTTCTTCAGCTTTTTGTATTTGATACTAAGATGAGCTTTGAGTTCCAGCAGTTCTGTTAAACTGGAAACTAACTCTTCTCTAGATAGTTCAGAAAATACCTCTTCAGAATCTGATTCTGATGTAGATTCTGATCCATCATCTTCAGTCGCCATCAGCGTAAAGTTTGCCTGCTCTTCTTCAGAGTCTGATCCTGATTCTGATTCAGAATCATCCCATGTTGCCATAAGACCTTTCTTCTTATGAAACTTCTTCTTGGGATTCTCCTTCTATAGTTTCGGAGACTCATTCTTGTAATGTCCAGGCTCATTGCACTCATAGCAGACAGCCTTCTTCTTGTCAGATCTTCTGTCACCAGAAGATTCTCCACGTTCAAATCTCTTTGAACTTCTAAAGCCTCTGAACTTCCTTTGCTTGCTCTTCCAGAGTTGGTTCACTCTTCTGGAGATCATGGACAGTTCATCTTCTTCTTCTTTTTCAGATTCTGATTCTTCAGGATCTTCTTCTCTAGCCTTAAAAGCGTTAGTGCATTTTTTAATATTAGATTTTAATGCAATAGACTTACCTTTCTTCTGAGGCTCGTTTGCGTCCAACTCAATTTCATGGCTTCTCAAGGCACTGATAAGCTCTTCCAAAGAAACTTCATTCAGATTCTTGGCAATCTTGAATGCAGTCACCATTGGACCCCATCTTCTGGGTAAGCTTTTGATAATCTTCTTTACATGATCAGCCTTGGTGTAGCTTTTATCCAGAACTCTCAATCCAGCCGTAAGAGTTTGAAATCTTGAAAACATCTTTTCAATGTCTTCATCATCCTCCATCTTGAAGGCTTCATACTTCTGGATTAGTGCAAGAGCTTTGGTCTCCTTGACTTGAGCATTTCCTTCATGAGTCATTTTCAAGGACTCATATATGTCATAGGCCGTTTCTATAACAGCCCGAATTTTATTATTTGACTAATTAAATTAAATAAGGATTTATTTACTTAATTTGGACGAAGTTTAATAATTAATTGGATCGTCGGTGTTATTTTTGAAACATGTTCGGATTATTAAGTGAAGTTGAAATTTATTCGGTTAATCGAAGAATTAATAAAGTGGAGCATGTAGAGAAATAATATTAGAAATAATATTATTATTGGATTTTACTTATTTAAGATAAATTCGGATTTAATTGGATTAATTGGAAAATAATATTAAGGGTAATAATATTATTTGTTGGAGCATAATCATTTATTTGACTACTATATTTTATGATTGGGCCTAATTAGTTAGGAAGTGGAATTATTTGGGTAAGCCCAATATAATAAATAAATTTAGAAAGAGAGAAAATGAGGAGTAGAAGAATCATTAGTTCATTTTGCTGGTTTGAAGAAATAGAAGTGGAGGAGAGGAACAAGAAGAGGAAAGCTAGGGTTTTGGAGGAGAAATCAAGAGGTAAGGGGGAGAATCCCTAATCATTATGGGCTAGTATAATGGGGTAATTGGTAGACTAACATATTTATATTTGTTCATAGTTGAATCTTATGAGTTATGTGTTTTAAATTCTGCTTAGTGCATTGGAACCTGTAGAGAAATTAAAATTTGAAACCATAGATTAATGCTGAAAAACGAAATACTGTATGTTCATTTTTTTTTTTAAAAAAACAATGAAATGGGAAGACATTATGGGTCAATGACACCGAATGATGTCACTTCCAGTATTGGATGATGGACGGTGGTTAGCCACAGTGCGATGCCGTTGTCGTGCTGCGTTTAGCAAACGTGCTCCATTTCATGTTGTATTGCCTAGCTGATGATGTTTAATTCTCACTAAATGCCAAACGTGAACCAACACACTCATAAGGAATGGAATGCTGTTCTATTTAATTGCTATTGGTCAAGTGGAATTGTGAAACCACCAATGCACTTATTTTATTCACTCACCACCAAGGTTGTCAAGATCGAGATCTTACCTAAGATCGAGAGAGAATAGATAGATCGTAAAATATAAAATCGTAGTTAAGATCGGAAGATCCTACTCAATTATTTTTGTAAGATCGAGACGGGGTAACAAGATCGTAAAACATAAGATCGCAACAAAAATCGTAAGATCCTACTAAAATGAAAAAAATTATAGTATATATATAAATTATTTTTACATGATATATGTTAGTAGGCAAGTGTATTCGTGAGAAAATGTCTCTTTTTCATATTTTGTAGACATCTATGATTGAGGTTTTATTGAACATTTGTTAATGTTTAGACATTAGGGACATATATGGTGAATTACTAGGATTATCATAAGTTAAGTAGTTAAACCAAACCCTACAAGTAAGAAATTTATTCTCTAAACCCTAAATCTAAAACTTCATTTCAAAAGGCGTAAGTTCATCCCCGCCGAACCTTAATTGTTGTGCCTTCGCATTTTTTCATCCTTCTCACCTTTTAATGGTGGATTGGAATTGTGTGTTGATTATTATATGTGAATAATGCTTATGTGATGAGAATGTTGTGTACGATATTGTGGATAATTCATTGAGTGAATTATTGTGATATGCTAAATATTAAGATGGTAGAGATGATCTTAATTGCATATGTTTGACTAACATTGTACATACATTCATATCATGGATGCCTTGAAACAAAGGTGGTTTGCTTTGAAACAAAAGCGAGGCTTAGATTCTAGAGTGAATCGGAAGCGGTAGACTATATGTTTACATTTTAGTGGGCTTTGGTCTTGTCCGGATCGGAAGCGTGGCTTGGATTCTAGATATTGAATCGGAAAGCGGTGAAACCTTGGGTTCACAATTCGGTACCACATGCATAGCGTCACATATCTTGCATTGAGTCACATTAAAATTATGCGATAATTGAGTATGTGAAGTTGATGTAGTTGTGATATGTGTATGAGTTTGATAATTGAAACGAGTGAAGTTTGAATACATATTTGATTAGATGTGTGAATATGTGAGAATTATGATTGTGTACTTAATTGAGAATATAATAGTAGAATTGAGATATTATATTATTTAAGCTTGTTGTATACTCGATAACATGTGAAATATGTGTTGATTACTATTATCTATTCTGTTTTACATAGTATGACTAATTACTTGGAGTGTTGATTTAACCATTGTATTATGTTATACTTTCTTCATAATGGTTCGTATTCTCACCCTTCTGTTTTAATGTTGCCCTCGTTTGGCGACATGCAGGTTCTGGAGTTTAGTATCCGCGTGTGACCTAGCCGGAGGTTCTTCCTTGGTTATTGGAGATTAGGTAGTGAGTCGATGCTCTGGTCATGTAACACTGGGTAGACTAAGTGTATTGAACTCATGTTATGTTTGTGTATGTATTATGCTATGACTGGTGAACTTAGTTATTGGTTACATGTCTTTTGAGAGGCTTACAAGCCAAATCTTTTGATTATGTTTTATGTTGGTTGAGAATACTAGTCGATGTATGATCATGGTATGGGACATGAATCATTATAAATCACATGAGTATCATATATTTCCGCTGTGAATGCATATCCAGGTTAAATTGTGATTTGATATTGAGTGTTATTAAAATGACCAGGAGTATTGTGCTGTGTAGATAAATGTTGTCAGTTTTTTTAGGTTTTTAGTTCTTCTAAAATCATCAATGTGACGCCCTTTTGAATTATATGCATTTTATTCTCTGATTATATGTTAAATATTTTGGGGTATAAAAAGGGGTGTTACATTAGTGGTATCAGAGCATGGTCGACCAGTTGGTCAAGGTTATTAATGTCTTTTACCCTGTTGTATTTGATTCGTGTATCTGACACGATCGATACTGTTTTGTATGGTTGTTTAGGATGATGACTACAGGAAGGAATGTTGACATTAATGTTGAGGAAATGATGAGGTGGACTGGTGCGATTGGACAAGCGTCGCAAGAGAATGTCGGCTATGGAGGAAAGGATGAGTTCCGTGCTTTTGGAGACTTTTGAAGGTGCAACCCGCGATCTTCGAAGGAGGGTATGGACCGGACAAAGCGCACGCATGGATGAGAGAAATTGAGAAGATCTTTCGAGTCATGAGTTGTACTGATGTACAGAAGGTACAGTTTGGTACTCACATGCTGACAAAAGAAGCTGATGTTTGGTGGAGTAATATTGTGCGGAGATTTGAAATAGAAGGTATTGAAGTTAATTGGACTCTTTCCGTGATGCATTTTTGGGAAACTATTTTCCAGAAGATGTACGTGGAAAGAAAGAAGTGAGGTTTCTACAGTTGAAACGAGGAGGAGAACAGTTCCATGGGAAATCGTATAATGACATGAGGGAACAATCTGGGCTTGGCAAGAAGCCAAGTGGGGGAGGAGCTTCTATTCCGATTAAGTGCTACAGGTGTGGCGAGACGGGTCACAAAACTGTTGATTGTGGAGTTGGTTCGAGTAGGACTTGCTACAGTTGTGGTGAGCAAGGACACAATTGTGCCATGTGCGATAGGCCAAAGAAGGATCAAGCAAAAGGAAAAGTGTTTGCATTGTCTGGTGCTGAGACTACTTCTAAGGATAAGTTAATCTGAGGTACGTGCTTTATTATTGATAATGGTGCAACGCATTATTTCATTTTTTGGATTGTGCTATAAGATTGGATCATGTTTTATCTGTTATGCATGGAAGTGTAGTTATTGATACAACTGCGGTGGCTTTGTTTCTATTTCTTTTACGTGTTTGAATTATCCGTTGAGCATCTTTGGTAGATATTTTGAGAATTCATTTGGTTTGTTTTCCGCTAGACTAATTTTATGAGAATTTTGGTATGAACTGGTTGGAGTTGAAGCAAGTAATCATAACTTTAAGAGAGATTTTGGGTATTGGTGTTTTAAGTGATTTCGAGTGCGAGTTCTGAAGGAACGCTATTATGGTTTAGTAACGATGGTTTATGTTTCATTATGATTGTCGACTGTCTATTGACAAATTGAGGACTTGATCACCCTTAATCTATTGTTGATAGAAGAGGAGATCATATTGGACGAGATAGACTTGTCTTACTAACTTGGTAGCGTGTAAAGCGACTAAGGAGAAGTTGAAGAGTAGATTTGAAGAATTGTTTGAGAAGAAGTTCATTGTCTGAGTGTATAGTCGTAGAGTTACCCCTGTCCGTCGAGTAAGAAGAAAGAAGGTTCTATGAGTTAATGTTTCTTGAGGATATTTGATTCAAAGAGCGACGATGATCATGTTTAACATTTAAGGATTGTGTTATCGGTGCTGAAAGAGAAGAAGGTTATGTAAAGCTTCTGACTGTGAATTTTGGTTGGAAGAAGTGAATTTTTCTTGGATATGGGATTTCGAGTTCAGGTGTGTTGGTGCAGATATCAATAAGTAATAGCTTACACTTCAAGGTAACTTAAAATACATAATAGGAATTTATTCGATGTATGTATTGGAGTTTCTTGCCGTTGTGCTTGTTTTGGAATGTAAGAGGCATTGCTTGTTTGGATCAAGGCTAGATGTGTTAAGTGATCACAAGAGTTGAATATAAGGTAAACAAGACGAGTAGAATTTCGAAGGATTTTAATCTTTGGTTTGAATTACCATCCTGGAAAAGTGAAGGTTGTGGCCGATGCATTGGGTAGGAAATAATTTTATAAGTTATGTTGAGGATTCAAGAATTAGAAATCGTTGGAATGATTTAGAGAGTTGAGTTTTGTTGTGAAGCAACGTCTTCTGTGTTAAGTTGGTATGTTGAAGCCTACTTGGAATATTTTGACGAGATTTGAGAAGGTTAGAAATTGGATTTTTCAATTGGTTGGCAAGATGATGTTGATTAATCAAGAAAAAAAAAGTAGTAACTTTTCGATTGTCGAGAATGGTGTCATGAGAGGTTGTGATCGAGTTTGTATTCCTGATGGTTCGAATTCGGATGAGGAACATCGTAATGATTTAAGTATTAATCAGGGTGTTAATGATGTATCAAAATTTAAGGAAATGTTTAGTGGTAAAGTGTGAAGAGTGATATACCGGAATTGTGTATTTGAGTTGGATTTGTCAGGAACGGTTTCGTTGGCGCAACAGTTATCTATTTCCGAGTGGAAGTGAGATAGTAACTCTATGGATTTTATTTCGAGATTTCCGAGGCATCGAGTAATTGTGAAGTGAGTTGGGTCTGTGTGGATAGTTGACGAAATGTGCTCGTTTTATTCCAATGAAGATGGACCATTCGATAAGAGACTTTCTAAGTTTGCATCGAAAGGATTGTGTGTTTGCATGGTATTTTCTTCGGATGTTGGAATGACATCTTTTGAGGCTTTGTGTGGTCGTAAGTGTATAACGTCTTGTATCGGTATGAATCGAGAGAGGGAGTGGATGTGGTTTTGGTGTTGAGATGGTTGTGTCGACTGAATTTTCGAGGACGAAAATATTTTAAGTGGGGGAGAGTTGTAACAGCCCGAATTTTATTATTTGACTAATTAAATTAAATAAGGATTTATTTACTTAATTTGGACGAAGTTTAATAATTAATTGGATCGTCGGTGTTATTGAGAAACATGTTCGGATTATTAAGTGAAGTTGAAATTTATTCGGTTAATCGAAGAATTAATAAAGTGGAGCATGTAGAGAAATAATATTAGAAATAATATTATTATTGGATTTTACTTATTTAAGATAAATTCGGATTTAATTGGATTAATTGGAAAATAATATTAAGGGTAATAATATTATTTGTTGGAGCATAATCATTTATTTGACTACTATATTTTATGATTGGGCCTAATTAGTTAGGAAGTGGAATTATTTGGGTAAGCCCAATATAATAAATAAAGATAGAAAGAGAGAAAATGAGGAGTAGAAGAATCATTAGTTCATTTTGCTGGTTTGAAGAAATAGAAGTGGAGGAGAGGAACAAGAAGAGGAAAGCTAGGGTTTTGGAGGAGAAATCAAGAGGTAAGGGGGAGAATCCCTAATCATTGTGGGCTAGTATAATGGGGTAATTGGTAGACTAACATATTTATATTTGTTCATAGTTGAATCTTATGAGTTACTCCCTCCGTCTCATAATAAGTGTCCCATTTGCAGTTTTTCCTTGTCTCAAATTAATTGTCCATTTACAATTCCAATGCATCAATCATTATTATTTTTCCACTATTATACCCCTATTTATTAACTTTCACGTTATTCAACTACTATTAATAGGGGTATTCTAGTAAATGATATTAACTTTTTTACTAAAACCAACACATCCAATCATTTTCTTAAAAACCGCGCATTACTCAAATGGGACACTTATTATGAGACGGAGGGAGTATGTGTTTTAAATTCTGCTTAGTGCATTGGAACCTGTAGAGAAATTAAAATTTGAAACCATAGATTAATGCTGAAAAACGAAATACTGTGTGTTCATTTTTTTTAAAAAAAAAAAACAATGAAATGGGAAGACATTATGGGTCAATGACACCGAATGATGTCACTTCCAGTATTGGATGATGGACGGTGGTTAGCCACAGTGTGATGCCGTTGTCGTGCTGCGTTTAACAAACGTGCTCCATTTCATGTTGTATTGCCTAGCTGATGATGTTTAATTCTCACTAAATGCCAAACGTGAACCAACACACTCATAAGGAATGGAATGCTGTTCTATTTAATTGCTATTGGTCAAGTGGAATTGTGAAACCACCAATGCACTTATTTTATTCACTCACCACTGTTGTTGTTCAATTGGCCAAATAGAAAACTACAAGCTCCTGGTAATTGTAATGGAAACGTGTCCTACTTCACTTTTCCCAAACTACTATTAATAATTATTGAATATACCACTTGCTGTTAGAATAATGAACACATGGAGTACCAACACACTTTTGTTTAAATGGAAACTGTTTCTGTAACTTACTAGTAACCAATTAAAATGAAAAATGAAACCATGATCTACCATCACACTTTAATGTATCCTTTACTGTAGCGGATGTCATGAATACGTGTAGTAGCTCCATGTGCATATAGGATAACATTATGGAATTCACTATAGCCTATATTAGTATACTGTAGCGCTTTGGAATTTTGTAAGAACAAGTGTAGTAACTACATACTGTAGGTAACCATTAATTCAATGAAAAATGTAGGTTGTCCTCACAATTCATTAAATGGAAATATATATATATAATATGTACATACATGTTTAGATTAATTAGTAAGTAAGCATGTGTGAAATGAAATTGATTTCTAAGTAAACTAAAATCCCCTCATAAGGATAGTAACTGGTTTGTAATTCTATTATAGTCCTACAATTGAATTTTAGAAATATAGCTAATTGATAAAAATACTAATGTCTTGGTGGTTTAATATGAAAGTGAGTGAACCATACAAAATTGACAAAATTGTGAGTAAGCATATGAGAGTGTTAACTACTAGTGCAAATTGAAATGGTGGATTGGAATTGTGTGTTGATTATTATATGTGAATAATGCTTATGTGATGAGAATGTTGTGTACGATATTGTGGATAATTCATTGAGTGAATTATTGTGATATGCTAAATATTAAGATGGTAGAGATGATCTTAATTGCATATGTTTGACTAACATTGTACATACATTCATATCATGGATGCCTTGAAACAAAGGTGGTTTGCTTTGAAACAAAAGCGAGACTTAGATTCTAGAGTGAATCGGAAGCGGTAGACTATATGTTTACATTTTAGTGGGCTTTGGTCTTGTCCGAATCGGAAGCGTGGCTTGGATTCTAGATATTGAACCGGAAAGCGGTGAAACCTTGGGTTCACAATTCGGTACCACATGCATAGCGTCACATATCTTGCATTGAGTCACATTAAAATTATGCGATAATTGAGTATGTGAAGTTGATGTAGTTGTGATATGTGTATGAGTTTGATAATTGAAACGAGTGAAGTTTGAATACATATTTGATTAGATGTGTGAATATGTGAGAATTATGATTGTGTACTTAATTGAGAATATAATAGTAGAATTGAGATATTATATTATTTAAGCTTGTTGTATACTCGATAACATGTGAAATATGTGTTGATTACTATTATCTATTCTGTTTTACATAGTATGACTAATTACTTGGAGTGTTGATTTAACCATTGTATTATGTTATACTTTCTTCATAATGGTTCGTATTCTCACCCTTCTGTTTTAATGTTGCCCTCGTTTGGCGACATGCAGGTTCTGGAGTTTAGTATCCGCGTGTGACCTAGCCGGAGGTTCTTCCTTGGTTATTGGAGATTAGGTAGTGAGTCGATGCTCTGGTCATGTAACACTGGGTAGACTAAGTGTATTGAACTCATGTTATGTTTGTGTATGTATTATGCTATGACTGGTGAACTTAGTTATTGGTTACATGTCTTTTGAGAGGCTTACAAGCCAAATCTTTTGATTATGTTTTATGTTGGTTGAGAATACTAGTCGATGTATGATCATGGTATGGGACATGAATCATTATAAATCACATGAGTATCATATATTTCCGCTGTGAATGCATATCCAGGTTAAATTGTGATTTGATATTGAGTGTTATTAAAATGACCAGGAGTATTGTGCTGTGTAGATAAATGCTGTCAGTTTTTTTAGGTTTTTAGTTCTTCTAAAATCATCAATGTGACGCCCTTTTGAATTATATGCATTTTATTCTCTGATTATATGTTAAATATTTTGGGGTATAAAAAGGGGTGTTACAGTTTCCCTGTTAGATATCTTCTCATACTCAGCATGAGAGATAGCATTCAGCAAAACAGTCCTGCATTTGTGATGATTTTTGAAATCTTTCTTTTGATCATCAGTCATTTCGCTTCTCGTGAGCCTTACACCAGTAGCTTTAACAGGATGTTTGTAACCATCCAACAGAAGATCCCATAGATCAGCATCTAGACCAAGAAAGTAACTTTCCAGTTTATCTTTCCAGTATTCAAAGTTTTCACCATCAAATACTGGTGGTCTAGTATAACCATTGTTACCATTTCTATTGTACTGCTCAGTGGAGCCAGATGTAGATGTGTGTTCATCACCAGCCATCTTTTACTGAAGCGTTTTTCTCTTCCTGAATCTTTTCTAAACACGGTTAAGTGCTTGCACCTTAGAACCGGCGCTCTGATGCCAATTGAAGGATAGAAAAACACTTAGAAAGGGGGGTTTGAATAAGTGAAGTCTTAAAAACTTGAACGATAAAAATAAATTGCACAGTTATTTTTATCCTGGTTCGTTGTTAACTAAACTACTCTAGTCCACCCCCACGGAGTGATTTACCTCACCTGAGGATTTAATCCACTAATCGCAACACATTACAATGGTTTTCCACTTAGTCCGCGACTAAGTCTTCTAGAGTATTCTGATCACAACTTGATCACTCCAGGAACAACTGCTTAGATACCCTCTAAGACTTTCTAGAGTTTCCTGACCACCACGTGATCACTCTAATTACAACTGCTTAGACACAAGCTAAGACTTCCTAGAGTATCCTGATCAACACTTGATCACTCTAGTTCCTTACAACTTAATGTAATCAATTCTAAGAGTATTACAAATGCTTCTGAAAAGCTATAATCACAACAATGATATTTCTCTTAACGTTTAAGCTTATTCTCACTAATATATTACAACAGCAATGTAGTGAGCTTTAATGAAGATGAAGTTTTTGAGTTTTGAATTGAACATCGTTTCAGCAAGTTAATATTCACAGAATTGGTTCAGAGTTGTTAACCTTGCTTCTCATCAGAACTTCATACTTATAGGCATTTGAGAAGATGACCGTTGGGCGCATTTAATGCTTTGCGTGTTCCGTACAGCATTGCATTTAATGTTTCACGCTTTTGTCAACTACCTCGAGCCTTGTTTACGCTGTGTCTACTGACGTTCCCTTTAATAGCTTCCAACGTTCCTTTTGTCAGTCAGCGTAGCCTGCCACTTGTACTTTCTTCTGATCTGATGTTTGAATATAATATTTGAATATCATCAGAGTCAAACATCTTGGTGCATAGCATCTTCTTGTCTTCTGACCTTGAAGTGCTTCTGAGCGTGATACCATGAGAACTTCAGTGCTTCTGCTTCTGATCTCAAGTTCTTCTGATGCTTCCATAGACCCATGTTCTGATTCTGCCTTGACCATCTTCTGATGTCTTGCCAGACCATGTTCTGATGTTGCATGCTGAACCTTCTGAGACAAAGCTTCTGAGCGCTGATTTGTGCATACTCTTTATATATTTCCTGAAAGGGAAATTGCAATGTATTAGAGTACCACATTATCTCGCACAAAATTCATATCCTTGTTATCATCAAAACTAAGAATATTGATCAGAACAAATCTTGTTCTAACAAAAGTTCTGGACAAAGGTTACACTAGAGCTAATCATGTTAAAAATATCATCAAAAGTCTTCCCAAGAAATGGAGACCTATGGTAACTATTGTGAGATATTGGATCGAACTCTAGTATGGTCGAAGGGTAGCTTCTTGGTTCGACAGGATTAAGCATGAAGTCGAAGGTTGCTCACATGCTTCTATCGAAGATGCTAGGGTAGTTAGCATGTTAAATTAGGTTTTAGTGTTTAAACCCTAATTTGTTAACTTAGATTGTTTATTAAGTTGGCTTGTGTAACGGGCCTTGTGGAAAAATCCCATTAGTTAGTATGTTAGGTTTTATTATAAATAGCATACAAGTCTCTCATCATTGCTAAGCTGCAAATCCTAATTTAGGGTGAGAGAGGTTATTTGTTATTCTTGTAAACTTGTAATGTTGTTTTAAGAGAAAGTAAAATAATAGCAGCTATAACCAATTATTGTGTTCTTCTTATCTTCCCTAATTCCTATTATATTTTGTTCTTGACATCGTTTTTCATAACAAATTGGTGCGGTGAGCGTGGGGAAGATGCCTTCAACAAAGTATGAGATTGAAAAGTTCACCGGAGTGAATGATTTCGGTCTGTGGCGCTTGAAGATGAAAGCCTTACTGGTTCAGCAGGGTTGTTTGGAAATGTTGAAGGGAGAGGCAACCATGAATGCTGCATTAGCGGCAACGGAGAAGACGACTATGATCGAGAAGGCACACAACACAATTTTGTTGAGCCTTAGTGATAAGGTTCTCAGACAGGTATCAAAGGAGACGACGACATAAGGGTTATGGGCAAAACTTGAAAGTTTGTATATGACCAAATCGCTGGTAAATCGACTCTACCTAAAGCAGGCTTTGTATTCATTCAAGATGGTTGAAGACAAAATGTTGGCTGAGCAGTTGGATATGTTCAACAAGATGATTCTTGATCTTGAAAATATTTATGTAAAGATCGATGATGAAGATCAAGCACTGTTACTATTGTGCGCTTTGCCACGATCACATGCTCACTTCAAAGAAACTCTCCTGTATGGAAGGGAGTCCCTGTCCTTTGAAGAAGTTCAATCAGCCCTGTATTCAAAGAACTTGAATGAACGAAAGGAGCATAAACCTTCGACTGTTGGCGAAGGTTTGGCCATTAAAGGAAAACTCTTACGAAAGGATGGTAAATTTGACAAGAAGAAGGGCAAAAGCCAGTCGAAGTCTTATAGTGGCGAAGCATCTGGTATTCGATGCTATCATTGTAAGAAGGAGGGTCACACAAGAAAGGTGTGCCCTGAACGCCTGAAAGATCATGGAGGTAAGGATAATGGCAACGCTGCAATTGTTCAAGATGATTTCGAATCATCTGATGTTCTTGTGGTTTCAAGCAGTGACTCTAGGAAGGAGTGGATTATGGATTCAGGTTGCACTTGGCACATGACTCCAAACAAAGACTTGTTCGGGGAATTATGTGATCAAGATGGTGGATCAGTATTGCTGGGAAACAACAAGGCTTGCAAGATTGCAGGTGTTGGATCTGTGAGATTCAAGCTCCATGATGAGTCCATAAGGTTGTTGACTGAAGTCAGGTATGTTCCTGATTTGAAGAGAAATCTGCTTCCTCTTGGTGAATTCGACAAGAAAGGATATGTTTTCCAAGGAGAGAAAAGTATCCTAAGAGTCATGAAGGGTTCGAAGGAAGTCTTGAGAGGCGTGAAGAAACAAGGCTTGTATACCCTTGAGGCTGAAGTTGTAAGTGGTTTGGCAAATGTTGCATCCACAAAACCTTTGTTGAAGACAGAAATTTGGCACATGAGATTGGGCCATGTCAGTGAAAGGGGTCTGGTCGAATTAGGGAAACAAAATCTATTTGGTGGAGACAAAGTCGAAAAGCTGAAGTTTTGTGAACCCTGTGTATTTGGAAAATCTTGCAGAGTGAAGTTCAACAAAGGCAAATAAAGAACACATGGATCCCTTGATTACATCCATGCTGATCTTTGGGGGCCTGCAAGGTGTCCATCACATTCAGGAGCAAGTTATTTTCTATCCATAGTTGATGATTATTCCAGGAAGTTATGGGTATTCATCCAGAAGACTAAGGATGAAACTTTTGAGAATTTCAAAAGTTAGAAGACTCTGATAGAAAATCAGACTGGCAGGAAGGTCAAGAGGTTGAGAACCGACAATGGCCTTGAATTTTGCAATGAGGCATTCAACAGCTTTTGTGCGGTCTCTGGTATTGCAAGGCACAGAACTACTGCAGGTACTCCGCAGCAAAATTGTTTGGCTGAAAGGTTTAATCGAACTATTTTGGAGAGAGTCGGATGCATGTTGACTAGTGCGGGGTTAAAGAAGGTGTTCTGGGCTGAGGCTGTTTCGTTAGCAACATATCAGATAAACAGATGTTCTTCGACAACGTTAGATATGAAGACACTTGAAGAAGTTTGGTCGGGACATCCACCAGATCTCGAAAAACTGAGAATATTTGGCTGCGTATCCTATGCTCACACTAGGCAAGACAAGGTCGAACCTAGAGCTTTGAAATGCATGTTTATGGGATACCGCGAAGGAGTCAAAGCTTATAGGCTATGGTGCCTAGAGCCAGGTCACAGGAGGTGTATCACCAGTCGAGATGTAGTTTGCAATGAAGCTGAAATGGCTTTTAAGAAAACTGATGATGTTGGTCGAAGTACAGAAACATCTGACGAAGAGCTGGAACAGGTAGAGATTTCTGTTAAGGTGGAGCATGTTGATGCTGAATTGCATATCCCTGATGAAGTCGAAGAAGAAGCAGAAGATGCTGAGGAAGTTGAGGAAACTAATAATGACTACCTATTGTCGAGAGATAGGTCGAGAAGAGTCATCAAGGCACCTCAGAGGCTTTGATATGCAGATCTTATAGCTTATGCCTTAATCTCTGCAAGTGAGGTTCTAGACGAAGAACCTAGAGACTACAAGGAAGTTATGAGGAGTCGAAATAAGACTGAATGGCTGAAGGCCTTGGATGCTGAGATGAAATATCTTCATGATAGTCATACTTGGGAACTGATCAAGAAACCTACTGGGGTAAGGTTAGTCAGCTGTAAATCGATTTTCAAAGTTAAGGAAGGAATTGAAGGAGTGACGTCGAAAAGATACAAGGCAAGGTTAGTTGCAAGGGGATTCACTCAAAAAGAAGGTGTCGACTTCAATGATGTGTTTTCTCCTGTTGTGAAGCATAGGTCCATTCGAATGTTGCTTGCCATGGTGGCACAGTTCGATCTTGAATTGGAACAGATGGATGTGAAGACTGCGTTCTTGTATGGTGATCTAGATGAAACGATCCTAATGAGGAAACCTGAAGGGTATGTCGAAAAGGGGAAGAAAGATTATGTGTGCAAGTTAAAGAGATCTTTTTATGGGCTGAAACAATCTCCTCGACAGTGGAATAGAAGATTCGACAAGTTCATGGCACGCATAAGTTTCATTAGAAGTCAGTTCGACCACTGCGTTTACTTCAGATTTCGACATGGTAATTCATTTGTTATTTTGTTGCTTTATGTGGATGATATTCTCAAAGCAAGCAAAAATGTTGAAGATGTGACGAGGGTGAAGGATGAACTTAATAAGGAGTTCGATATGAAGGATCAAGGAGCTGCTTCCAGGATTCTTGGAATTGACATTCGAAGAGATAGGAAGAAGTCGAAGTTATGCTTATCTCAAGAGGCATATCTACGAAAGATTCTCGAAAAGTTTGGTATGTCAAATTCAAAGCCAGTTGTGACTCCAACAAACCCTTAGTTCAAGCTGAGTATTGTCGCACGCTTGCGAAAAAGGAACAGAGTCGCCACCAATATATTTATCCCATAAGGGAAAGGAATTTCAGAAAACCTAACAAAGGAAGGAACAGGGTCTTGCGACCAGAGAATCTAGGTATGGGAGTCGGTTACGCGGGGGGAAGGTATTAGCACCCCTCGCGCCCATCGTACTCGATGGTATCCACCTATGTTTGTTTCTATCTAAAGGGTGTGTACTATGTCTATGTCTATATGTGAATGCATGCAGAATGTAGGGAAAATAAAGAATTGTACTCGCACGGGCCCTACCCCGCTGCCTACGTATCCTTTTCAGGAATCAGAGTTACCGTAGCTCGGCTCACGATTTTCTGTTTGTTTTTGTGTTTTTTAGGTGGGCGGAGTTTACGTTCGCGCTCTTGCATAAGGGATCACCTACGATGCATTCGAGCGGAAATAACATTGCCCTTAGAAGGAAAAGAAATGATTGGTTTGTGTATTTTAGGGTAGATGAGTGATGAACAGTTCCCAATACCGGGCCACTCACCACTTTCTCTACTTTGTTTTAATTTGAACCATTGTTAGGTGTTTTATGTGTTTTTGGTTGTGTATTTTTTTAGGGAAATTAATCTGCGAGTCGAATCACATAAAAATGCATAATGATTGAGAAGCAGATTAGGGAATGAATCCCACTCACTTCCATCCCATTATGTAACGTTTAAGAAACAGATTAGGGAATGAATCCCACTCATTTCTCTCCCATTAATTAATGTTTGAGAAACAGATTAGGGAATGTTCCCACTCATTTCTCTCCCATTAAGTAGTGACCGAGAAACAGGTTAGGGAATGGATCCCACTCGTTTCTATGCCACTAAGCGATTGAGAAATAGATTAGGGAATGAATCCCACTCATTTCTCTATCACTTTCTTAATGTGACTCGCATCTTCCTTTTATTAAGTATTTTAAAAGTTGAAAAGAAAAAGAATGCAATAGGGAACTAATCCTAAATTCTAGTCTAAGTTGTTTACAAGTCTAAATCCTAATGATAACATGGTAATGGTATTAACAAGGTAGGCCAAAATATGGCCAAAAACAAGTAGTAAAATCACACAACAATTATACAAAAAATAGCATGAAAATGATACAAAACATAAAGAAAACGGTTCAAGCATTAGTACAAAATTAGTCTAAAACAAACTACTATTCTGATGAGTTTTTGTGGGTTAAAAGAATTCTAATTCAAGCCTAGAATATACTAAAAATCTAAATTGTAATAAGCCTAAAACTAATGTTTTTATTGTTTTAGAACCTAAAATAATAGCAAAAAAATAACTATGTGAAAAGCTAAAATCTAACATGAAATAATGGAGTCAGGGGGTGCAAGTTAAATCAGGGTGTATGGAATAGTAAAAGCGCTGGGCCCAAGGATGTTGGCCCAGCTGCTATTTTATTGTTTTTTCATTTTGCCAAAAACGTCTGATTGGGCCGGAGTAGGGTGCGAACAGCAGTTCATGTTTGGCCCAATGGAGCTTGGATCTATGGATTTCGTTTCAATCAGATTTTATTGAATAAAAAAAAGAAAAGAAAAAAAGGAAAATTCAATTAAAAATAAAAAATAAATAAAAACGAAAGGGGATTAGGGTTTTTTTGAATTGTGACCTTTGAGATACACGCGAGGAAATTCTCTCCCTCTCCTCACTCGCGGCGGTGGCGACGAACGGCTGTGCAGCGACGGAGGTCCCTCTCCGGTCGATTCCTTCTTGTCTCTCACTCTTAGACTCTCTTCCCTTCTCTTCATTCTCAGCTCTCGCCTCTCCCTTGAATTGTTAACAACAACAACACTACCTCTTTCATCTTCTCCGACTCATCTCTGCCTCTATTTATGGATTCAAAATGTTGATGCGGTTGATGATGAGTGAAGACTACTCGGTACAGATCGTGGAGACTTAGTGACGAATTGTTGTGAGGCTCTGAGTTCTCATGACTCACTGACACCGAGTCGTAAGTCGCGAGATGACGATGAAGGAAATCATGGCGCGTCTGATTTGAGGCAGCTTGGATGAGTTGGTGTTGCAATTTTGATTGAGGTGAGTTCTTGGTTACTTCTCTCTGCTAAATCTTCTTTTTCTGTGTTGCGATGTTGTGATGATGATGCTGGTTCTGTGAACAGGTGAAGAAACAGATGAACGATCCTGAGTTTTTTTGTGATTTTCTGTTGAAGTGAAGGATTGATGATGATGTTGATGATTGTTCAAAGATGAATGGCAGAGTTCGTGATGCTGAAGATTTTCCGTAGAATTGGTGAAGAGAAGAAGATCAAAGAGACTGTTTTTGAGAATTTTTGTGGTGATTGAAGAAAGGTGTGGAGAAGGTTGAAGAAGAAGATGACGATGTGATGATGGATGATGGTGATGAACGGAGGTTCAGAGAGAGAATGGCGTGATAGTTTGTGGAGAAATGGTGAAGAATGAATCGAGAGTGGTGATTGAAGACTGGCTTGGATTATATAGATTCTCAGGTTAGCTTGCTATTAGTTTCAGTTGGAGTTGGTTTGGAATTCTATTAGGAGTGTTTCAAAGTTAGTTATAGGAGAGTTGAAATTAATCACAGTTGAGAAGATCTGAGTCGTGGATTAGAAGTTGGTTAGAGCAAATGACGGGCTTAGATTAATTCGTCCATGGAGTGATGGAGAGTTTCTGTTAGCAGCTCTTTTAGGAATTATGTTAGAGCCATTATTGCCGTATCACTGGTTGTATATGTTGTGTATAGACGTGGGCTTTGGAGGGAAGTTAATAATCAAGATTGTTGCAGTCAGTAGGTTGTTTTTGTATGATTGGAAAATATAGTTTGAATTTGAATGTGGCTTTTTCTCTTCTGCTTTTGTTCTGAATTATGTATGCCTACTTCCCCTTGTATGTTTGTGAACTGCTGTGAAGTCATGTATTAAATTTTTTTGAATGTGCTTATGATTCTGATGTGTGATATTAGTGTTTGTTGAATGTAACAGTGGCTGATGGGCATTGGATTGCAGGGTCTGTTTTGGTTTTGCTATCACTATGGTCAGTTGCACCTTGTTAATAATTAGGAGAATTGTTGGCTGCTGCAAATTTGAGTATTTATTATATGGTATGTATCTGTGTTTGGTATTGTGAAAGTAGGTTTGGTATTGAAACGTTGCAGGGGCCGGTTTGTAACATGTTATGTGGCTGTTAGGTAGAGGTCTTGGTGTTCATGTTTGAGTTGAATAGGATGAAGCAAAACGGTATGTGTATTGATGCAAGATTGGTTTTGTTTTAGTGTATGGTTTAAATGTAGGGTTTTGTAGTGAATTTGTGATTTATCTGGCTGCAGCATTGGTTGGCTGAATGTATTATGTACTGATGTGGATTATTTTTGGTTTCAAAATGCAGGTGCTTATAATGCTTTCACAAGGCTGGCTGTAAGTTCATGGAAGCAATTCGTGAGCGATGCTTTGGCAAAGTTCGGAAGAAGATCGACATGAAGTTTTAGAATCAAAGAAGGACATAGGTTTAGAAACTCTAGAATTTAGGAATTTGATGTAATGGGAATAATTGAAGTTGTAATGAACTTGTGATGGATTTGGTTGAATGGGAGTAATGAAAATGGCTCTTTTTTGTAATGAATATTGGATAGAAATTTGGAAGGGCTTTGTAAAATGGATTGGACTTTGGAAATGTAATTTGACCTTTGAACCTTAGAATAGTGGAGTGTGGACTTTTGATTTGAATGTTGACCTTTTCAAATAAACCTTGACTTTTCCTTGTACTTGTAATGGATTTGAATACCTGACTTCACTCTTGTACTTTAAGTAGTATATGATTCTTGCATCGTCTCTCATACTCATTTGAGTTTTAAATTCAAAACATATACTTTCTTAGATTTCCATCTTTGCAAACTTAGTGAAGCAATCCAAGTGGAATAGTAACCAAAGATATGGATCAACATGAATTTAGTCAAAAGGTCAACTTTGCTTGATGTAGTCAACAACCTTGCAAATAATCTCCACATGTCTTTTTTCCTTAATAAATCAATAACATCTTTAATTGACTTGCAAGACATTCTTAAGCATGTCGAGACAACCAAATGCCTAGGGAAATAAACCCTAGGTCAAAACATTCCATGTGAATAGAATTCTTCTCATCAAGTGCCTTTCAAGATCTGAACTAATCATAGTCTTGATCATGTGCAAGACGCCATCCTTGAGGAGATAAGTAACCTTGCAAAGACCTAAGTGAAACCTCAACTTGCTTTATGACCTTTGATCCCATGCTTTTATATGCTTTATTTAATGAATGAATGCAGAGCCGTGCAAATGCCCCCATGAGGGTATGCAGATGAAATGGGAAGCTTAAGCCAGTTAAAAGTAAAGGGGTAGGACAAATTTGGGGTATGACAGCTGCCCCTATTTAATCGTCTTAAACCTGAAGGTGAGATTGGCGCTAGCCTTTCGAACATTCAAGGTAGAAGAAGATTTAATATCAAGACCTGAAATTTGTCCTGAAGAAAAGATGGTATAAGTGTTATCTTTATTTTTACAAAATTGTTTTGATATCTGCTGGGGAAAGAGAATTTTATTGGTTTTTCTGGCGGAAAAGTTTGTGGTGAGTAATGGTTGAATGGTGATAGCTTGTGACGTGGTAACGGTGCCAATACAGGGTTTTCAAAGAGAATGGTTATATAAAACAATGACTGAAAAGATAAGATCTCGTAGCAATCTATGACTCAACTCCGACTCGAAACTAGGAGAAAATCTCGTACGATCTTCAGGATTGAAAGGAAAAGATCTCGTACGATCTATGACTCAACATCGGGAGAAGATCTCGTACGATTTTCAAGACTAAAAGGAAAAAGATCTCGTACGATCTATGACTCAATATCGGGAGAAGATCTCGTACGATCTTCATGACTGAAAGGAAAAATATCTCGTACGATCTATGACTCAACATCGGGAGAAGATCTCGTACGATCTTCAAGACTGAAAGGAAAAAAAGATCTCGTACGATCTATGACTCAACAACGGGAGAATATCTCGTACGATCTTCAAGACTGAAAGGAAAAAGATCTTGTACGATCTATGACTCGACATCGGGAGAAGATCTCGTACGATCTTCAAGACTGAAAGGAAAAAGATCTCGTACGATCTATGACTCAACATCGGGAGAAGATCTCGTACGATCTTCAGGACTGAAAGGAAAAAGATCTCGTACGATCTATGATTCAACATCGACTCGACATCAGGAAAGGTCTCGTACGATCTTCAGGACTACTGAAAGGAAAAGATCTCGTACGATCTATGACTCAACATCGGGAGAAGATCAGGAGAGGATCTCGTACGATCTTCAGGAATTGAAAGGAAAAGATCTCGTGCGATCTATGACTCAACATCGGGAGAAGATCCCGTACGATCTTCAAGACTGAAAGGAAAAAGATCTCGTACGATCTACGATTCAACATCGACTCGACATCAGGAGAGGATCTTGTACGATCTTCAGGACTACTGAAAGGAAAAGATCTCGTGCGATCTATGACTCAACATCGGGAGAAGATCAGGAGAGGATCTCGTACGATCTTCAGGACTTGAAAGGAAAAGATCTCGTGCGATCTATGACTCAACATCGACTCGACATTAGGAGAGGATCTCGTACGATCTTCAGGACTTGAAAGGAAAAGATCTCGACTCAAATCAAGGGTGAGAATGACTCGAAACCAGGGTGAGAATGACTCGAAACCAGGGTGAGATCAACGGACCTATGACCCACAAGAATCGAAAAAGGATAAACACCAACAATGAGGCTGGAGAAGGAGAAGATTATCAACAACACTGAGGTTGGGGATTAGGAATTGGTTTTGAAACAATTTGCCAGGACAAGAACTGGGCTTTGAAAGGGTTTGCCAGGTTTGGAACTGGGCTTTGAAATGATTCGAAGGTTGGAAGGCAAAGGACCCACAACGCGGAGATTGGATTCGAAAAGGTCATCCACATAAGGGGAAAGGGACCACAGAGGCTAGTGACGACTAGACTCAATCAAAAGACATCGGTAAACACTGAAGAATCACGAAGATATTGATGCTTGCGAAGCATAAGAATTACATTGATCCCTCAGGCCAAAGGCGGGGTGTAACTCTTCAAGAGCGGCAATCGTTCGAATTGCCACACACCAAGTATGATTATTCAAACGATTGAAAAATGAGATGGGTTGAATGCCCACCCTCATTCACGCTCTAATCTGCACGCAGCATACGGGAAATAACCTCGGAGACAACGATTCTGACGAAGAAAGACATTGCACCTGATCCACATTGGAGAGAGGATATGAGACTTATTTTGGGGATTGAGGATACCAGGTATTGGCACCGTGGTTTGAGGAGATTTGTAATGTAGTAGCATATATCAATTGGAGTTTGTAAGGACAACTTTTATGTTGGGAAGTATCATCGTCTTGATTGAGTGTTGATTTGTATTATCTGGCTTATGCTTTGTATGCATGTTTTAATTTTCCTATGGCGTAATGATCCGCTTTGATGGATATGCTACGCTTTTGAGGATGCAATGTTATATGCAGTGAATACTATATGCAGAGTGCCAAATAAAGACATTAGTGAGGTAAACACCAGGGAGAACCCCTTAGTGTTAAGGACCATGTGGAGGTGCCAATAGATATTGGACTTTGATTTGTAAGATGCACCTTCTTTGACTTGAAGAATAATTTCTGACTTCTCACCATGTGCCACTACTTGGAGGATTTTCAGCTTGAGGAGATTCCCTCGATTCACCATGTTGGGGATGAGAAATCCAGGTAACGAGCCTTGGTTAGGGAAGTAGGACAACTCCTAGGAGAAATAAACTCCTATGCTTGAGGAATGGAACAAACTCTCGGGAGAAATAAACTCCATGCTTGGGGAGAGACCAAGGTTCCAGGAGAAATAAACTCCTATGATTAGGGAGAGGACAATAAAACTCAGAAGATCGTGCCCCAAGTTACATGACCCATGAAGAAAATTTCCCTAAATGATTCTTGGAGAGATTTGTCGAATCTCGACGTAACTGCCCCATATTGGTTGAACTCAAGAGAGATTCCTCGACATGATTGCCCCAGATTGATCAAAGCTTGATGAGGTTTATCGACATGTTTGCCCCAGATATGCCGAATTTGAGAGGTCAAACCTCGACTTAATTGCCCCTGATTAGGTACATCTTACTAGAATCCTCAAGCTTCCTTTGTTTTGAAGTCAAACAAATATGGAAACAACTTTACCACGCTCGAAGGAGTCTTCAAATTCTTCCCCTCAAGGTAATCAAAGAAAGCAATAACAGTTCTTGCCCAACAGAGTTTTTAGAGAACCTTCCCCTTGATGGTCAACATTTGAAATGATTAGCTTTTACTCCTCGGAGTTCTTAAGTCTCTTGTATTTTGACATGATCAAGTTACTCACTGATTCTCATCTTTGAAAATTTCCTTGATGTTAAGCACATATTTTGCATGCAAAAGAATGTTAATTCTAAGAATGATAATTCTAATGCAAAGCCTATGTTAGTCTTGAAGTTGTAAAACCTTTCTATGAAATGAGGTTGCGACCTCTTGTGACCGAATCACTAGTTGACACAACCTCGATTTTTGCATATGGAAGATAAAGCAAACGTACGATACCAACATGGATATGAGTCTCGCTTCATTGGGAGTCAGTTAAACACTATCTCTTCGGGGTGTGCTTTCAAAATAAACCCTACTTCAATTAGGACTTTTAAGGGTTGTAATTTGGTCGGGTTCACGGTTTTTAGAAAACAAAGGATTTTTAGGCTCAAAATTATTTGTACCCACCCCCTTCGTGACGTTCTCCATTCCTATGTTCAGTTAACTCGACACGAGTGTTCATTCCTCACAAGGAATTTGAAATGGTTGAGGAATCAATGAGGTTCTTTGGACATGGCGGTCGCTAACCTTTTATTCTTCTGATTCATTATCACACGACTTTGTTCTTGCTTGGCAATTTCATCGTCTTTTTTTTTATGCTTCTTTTGTCATTTTTCTTTTCATCATTTTTTTTTTTTGCCATTTCTTTTTTGCTATATATATATATATATATATATATATATATATTTAACAAGTCGTGTGACCTCGCATTATCTTTGATTCGTTGGAGGTGATTACGACTGCCTCACTCCTTTGATTTGATGAAGGATTACCATTGTGGTATCATCATCTCTTGATCTTTTGATGGAATAAGGATAATCATTGCGGTTTTGACATTCCTCAACCTTTTGAAGGATAACCATTGTTGTATCCTTAGATGCATACCCTTTTAGTGAGTTTTGAACACTCGATCAAGTTAAATGAACACTACCCTGCCCCAAGGTTAAAATAAGGGTTTTTATGATTAGAAAAGAAACTCCTACTTCAAGGCTCAAAAGGGTTGACGAGGGTCTATCTCCCTTATATCTCCGGTGTCTGGGGATTTGAAATAATGCCTGTACATCCTCAGTAGGGTTTTATTCAAAAGTACACAATTGGAGATTTTGCATTTTTATCTTTTCATCATTCTCCCTCAGCTTTTTTCCTAAGCAAGTGATTAGTAAAGTTGGTATCGTAATGCTAAAAACATTTTATGAGTGATAACGAATGGATTACTTCAAGACAAACATAAACAATGTATTATGATTTTCATTCAGAAATTAACAAGTTTTTACATGCTATTGATGCTTAAACACACAAAGGAAAAAATACAATGAGAATGCAGTAAGAAACTAAATGAATGTCGTTGTTGAGGAGACTTGACTCTGTCTGGACTTATTGAGCTTGAATACTTTCTGCAGTTCCTTCCAAACACTTCAGATTACTTCAAAAGAAAACTCCAACGAAGTCACCCAAGAGTTGTAAATTTTTGCCTTTCTTTAGGGATTCGAGCAATGCGAGTGATGCAATGCTCAAGATAAGAGTACGTCTTGCTTATCCCTCTATCGGGAGCCCCAAGCATAGATGTTGGAGAAGTATTCGCCATCAAACATGGAGAAACCTTGTGTGGTCATCAAACTTAGAAAAGCTATCTGTTGTAAGGAAAGCTCAAACACCAACTGAAACACCAACCTCCACGGATACAACTGAGCACAAGAACCTTGAGAATGAGAGATGCTTCTACAGAAAACTCTTGATTACCTCTTGAAAAAAGATTCTGACAAAGTTGCTTGAGAATTTGTGGTGCTTTTATTATTATCATACCGACGAGTTCAAACAAGGAAGGTAACTTTCAACAAGACAAGGAATATTGCAAATGAGAATACAAGAAATGAAATGATGATTGTCATCCTTGAGGAGCCTTGACTCCGTTTGGGCTTATTGTTCTTTGGAGACTTTCTGAAATCCGGGCTCTTAATCGGGCAAGGGAATTCCGTTCACACACATGTTTCCTCCTTGAAGGGTTATATACCTCTCGTCAATCAATTGTTGCACTTTGGCTTTGAAACCGTTGTAGTCTTCGGTGGAGTGCCCTCCTGATCTAGCGTGATACCCACATTGCACATTAGGGTCATACCCAGGTGGAAACGGATGGGGTGGAGGCTTCAGAGATTTGGGAATCACCAGTGAGCTTTGGACCAGATATGGCAAAAGTTTAGTGTATGTCATAGGAATCTGGTCCAAAGGAGCATTTCTTCGTCCCAAATTACTTCTAGGTTGGCATTGATCTGGATGACCTTGTTGATATGGAGCACATTTCTTTTGTGGAAAATACTGAATTGGTTGTTGTTGGACCATCTGGGGTTGTTGATGATTCAAATACCCAATCTGTTCAGGTGTCTTCCACTTTTGATTTGGCCGTGAAACAATAAAGGACTGACAGAGTGGAGGATCCGGAATCCAAGATAATGTATCGTACTTCTGACCTGAAGTAGATCTGGCATAAAAGTATGAATCAACCTTCTCTTCCACCACAGTTGAAGCCCTATTGCCTTGGACACTCATACCCTCGGGGGTGAACAAAATCACTTTTGAGTCAATGGGATCTTGAATTTGATGTTTCAGCGCCCTACAATTCTCAGTATCATGACCAGGTGCCCCAGAATGGTACTCACAGCGAGCATTGACATCAAAATTAGGGGGAATCTTTTCAGGCATGGAAAAATCGCGTAGCTCAACCAACCGAAGTTCCAGCAAGCGGGGAAGTAACTGGGCATAAGGCATCGGGATCGGATCGAGAACCCTCTGAGGCATCTTAGGTTTTTGTCCACACATTTGGCCCCCTCGATTCATTCTAGGAATATGAACCAGTTGACGTGGAAGGAATGGCACTTGAAGTTGAGGGAGAGCTCCCTGAGGCATCCCATGAATGGAAAGAGATCCTATTGAAGAGAAGGAGTCAACAATTTCTGTTGCAGCAGCAGGGACAACATCACCTTCTTTTCTTAGTACCGTCTTCAGAACTTCCATGACCAGGCTCAACTGAGTCTTCAACTGATTGTTTTCCTCTTTTAGTTCACCCTGATTATGGATCAAGTCTTGCATCTCCAACATAAGATGACCCATTTGTTCCCTCATCTCATCCATTTCCTCACGGAGTTGTTCCATAGTTGATCTTGGAGTTGTGGCAGTGAGAAGTCAAATCTGTTGCTAATCTTGAAATCTGGATAGGAAGGGTCCCATAAGTCTTTGAAAGAACCATGAAATGCATGATAGTATGAATGCATGTTCCATTTATGAGAGATCCTAAAGTCTTTTCATACACTTTTGTTCTTCTTTTTTTCTTTTGGAATCTAAGCTTTATTTTGTATAGAGTATCTTTTCTTTTCTTTTTTCGTTTTTCTATTTCCTTTTTCTTTTTTTTTTTGAAATAGACTTTAGGATCTCCCATAAATGAAGTGGATAATGCAGTGATGTTATGCAATGCAAAAGCACGGGATCAAGGTCCATATAATCTTAGTAACCAATGTACAATCCTCTGAATAACTGATATAAAGCCTTTGTAGGTCAGATGTCATGAGATCAAAGGTCCGACTTAGGTACCACACAGCCATAAGAACAATAGTCACCAACGGAACAGAATAGTCACCAACGGTACCTGTCATGTATATCCCTCCCCACTCACAGGTGAATCTAGGTCAGGGTAGGTCAAAAGGTCTCCAACATTAACAACTCTCCTGAAACACCATCATCGTTGCAAATACATGCCAACAATGGTATCCCATTCGAGTCTCGACTGGTCGTGGGTCTCATGATCGCAATCAACAGAACCTGACATTCTGTTGGCGTCATGACTATCCACTCTAACCTAGGTATCCTATGTGTCAACTCTGGCCTTGGTATTGGTCCTTTTACCTCATAGAACATCCCACCCAACCTGCAAAACAAAACAGAAAAATATGTGGCCCCCACGAGGGCCCATAATATGGTCCAGATGCATGCGGAAAGTAAATATGATATGCAAGCAAGAAAATAGACATGATATACAAGCATATATACAAGATGCAGCACATAGGAAATAAACAAAGAAACACCCAAAGAAAAGAAACAAACAAAGGCTAGAATCGACTCGCTAAGTACGGACCCATAATAGGTCTCAATCCCCAGCAGAGTCGCCAGCTGTCGCACGCTCGCGAAAAAGGAACAGAGTCGCCACCAATATATTTATCCTATAAGGGAAAGGAATATCAGAAAACCTAACAAAGGAAGGAACAGGGTCTTGCGACCAGAGAATCTAGGTACGGGAGTCGGTTACGCGGGGGGAAGGTATTAGCATCCCTCGCGCCCATCGTACTCGATGGTATCCACCTATGTTTGTTTCTATCTAAAGGGTGTGTACTATGTCTATGTCTATATGCGAATTCATGCAGAATGTAGGGAAAATAAAGAATTGTACTCGCACGGGCCCTACCCCGCTGCCTACGTATCCTTTTCAGGAATCAGAGTTACCGTAGCTCGGCTCACGATTTTCTGTTTGTTTTTGTGTTTTTTAGGTGGGCGGAGTTTACGTTCGCGCTCTTGCATAAGGGATCACCTACGATGCATTCGAGCGGAAATAACATTGCCCTTAGAATGAAAAGAAACGATTGGTTTGTGTCTTTTAGGGTAGATGAGTGATGAACAGTTCCCAATACCGGGCCACTCACCACTTTCTCTACTTTGTTTTTATTTGAACCATGTTAGGTGTTTTATGTGTTTTTGGTTGTGTATTTTTTTAGGGAAATTAATCTGCGAGTCGAATCACATAAAAATGCATAATGATCGAGAAGCAGATTAGGGAATGAATCCCACTCACTTCCATCCCATTATGTAACGTTCGAGAAACAGATTAGGGAATGAATCCCACTCATTTCTCTCCCATTATTTACTGTTTGAGAAACAGATTAGGGAATGAATCCCACTCATTTCTCTCCCATTAAGTAGTGACCGAGAAACAGATTAGGGAATGGATCCCACTCGTTTCTATGCCACTAAGCGATTGAGAAATAGATTAGGGAATGAATCCCACTCATTTCTCTATCACTTTCTTAAAGTGACTCGCATCTTCCTTTTATTAAGTATTTTAAAAGTTGAAAAGAAAAAGACTGCAATAGGGAACTAATCCTAAATTCTAGTCTAAGTTGTTTACAAGTCTAAATCCTAATGATAACATGGTAATGGTATTAACAAGGTAGGCCAAAAACAAGTAGCAAAATCACACAACAATTATACAAAAAATAGCATGAAAATGATACAAAACATAAAGAAAACGGTTCAAGCATTAGTACAAAATTAGTCTAAAACAAACTACTATTCTTATGAGTTTTTGTGGGTTAAAAGAATTCTAATTCAAGCCTAGAATATACTAAAAATATAAATTGTAATAAGCCTAAAACTAATGTTTTTATTGTTTTAGAACCTAAAATAATAGCAAAAAAATAACTATGTGAAAAGCTAAAATCTAACATGAAATAATGGAGTCAGAGGGTGCAAGTTAAATCAGGGTGTATGGAATAGTAAAAGCGCTGGGCCCAAGGATGTTGGCCCAGCTGCTATTTTATTGTTTTATCATTTTGCCAAAAACGTCTGATTGGGCCGGAGTAGGGTGCGAGCAGCAGTTCATGTTTGGCCCAATGGAGCTTGGATCCATGGATTTCGTTTCAATCAGATTTTATTGAATAAAAAAAGAAAAGAAAAAAAGGAAAATTCAGTTAAAAATAAAAAATAAATAAAAACGAAAGGGGATTAGGGTTTTTTTGAATTGTGACCTTTGAGATTCACGCGAGGAAATTCTCTCCCTCTCCTCACTCGCGGCGGTGGCGACGAATGGCTGTGCAGCGACGGATGTCCCTCTCCGGTTGATTCCTTCTTGTCTCTCACTCTCAGACTCTCTTCCCTTCTCTTCGTTCTCAGCTCTCGCCTCTCCCTTGAATCGTTAACAACAACAACACTACCTCTTTCATCTTCTCCGACTCATCTCTGCCTCTATTTATGGATTCAAAATGTTGATGCGGTTGATGATGAGTGAAGACTACTCGGTACAGATCGTGGAGACTTAGTGACGAATTGTTGTGAGGCTCTGAGTTCTCATGACTCACTGACACCGAGTCGTAAGTCGCGAGATGACGATGAAGGAAATCATGGCGCGTCTGATTTGAGGCAGCTTGGATGAGTTGGTGTTGCAATTTTGATTGAGGTGAGTTCTTGGTTACTTCTCTCTGCTAAATCTTCTTTTTCTGTGTTGCGATGTTGTGATGATGATGCTGGTTCTGTGAACAGGTGAAGAAACAGATGAACGATCCTGAGTTTTTTTGTGATTTTCTGTTGAAGTGAAGGATTGATGATGATGATGATGATGATTGTTCAAAGATGAATGGCATAGTTCGTGATGCTGAAGATTTTCCGTAGAATTGGTGAAGAGAAGAAGATCAAAGAGACTGTTTTTGAGAATTTTTGTGGTGATTGAAGAAAGGTGTGGAGAAGGTTGAAGAAGAAGATGAAGATGTGATGATGGATGATGGTGATGAACGGAGGTTCAGAGAGAGAATGGCGTGATAGTTTGTGGAGAAATGGTGAAGAATGAATCGAGAGTGGTGATTGAAGAATGGCTTGGATTATATAGATTCTCAGGTTAGCTTCCTACTGACTTTCTGTTACATTTTCTTTTAGAATTCTCTTAAGTTTGGTAGGTGGTAAAAATCTGTTAGTTTCAGTTGGAGTTGGTTTGGAATTCTGTTAGGAGTGTTTCAAAGTTAGTTATAGGAGAGTTGAAATTAATCACAGTTGAGAAGATCTGAGTCGTGGATTAGAAGTTGGTTAGAGCAAATGAAGGGCTTAGATTAATTCGTCCATGGAGTGATCGAGAGTTTCTGTTAGCAGCTCTTTTAGGAATTATGTTAGAGCCATTATTGCCGTATCACTGGTTGTATATGCTGTGTATAGACGTGGGCTTTGGAGGGAAGTTAATAATCAAGATTGTTGCAGTCAGTAGGTTGTTTTTGTATGATTGGAAAATATAGTTTGAATTTGAATGTGGCTTTTTCTCTTTTGCTTTTGTTATGAATTATGTATGCCTACTCCCCCTTGTATGTTTGTGAACTGCTGTGAAGTCATGTATTAAATTTTTTTGAATGTGCTTATGATTCTGATGTGTGATATTAGTGTTTATTGAATGTAACAGTGGCTGATGGGCATTGGATTGCAGGGTCTGTTTTGGTTTTGCTATCACTATGGTCAGCTGCACCTTGTTAATAATTAGGAGAATTGTTGGTTGCTGCAAATTTGAGTATTTATTATATGGTATGTATCTGTGTTTGGTATTGTGAAAGTAGGTTTGGTATTGAAACGTTGCAGGGGCCGGTTTGTAACATGTTATGTGGCTGTTAGGTAGAGGTCTTGGTGTTCATGTTTTAGTTGAATAGGATGAAGCAAAACTGTATGTGTATTGATGCATGATTGGTTTTGTTTTAGTGTATGGTTTAAATGTAGGGTTTTGTAGTGAATTTGTGATTTATCTGGCTGCAGCATTGGTTGGCTGAATGTATTATGTACTGATGTGGATTGTTTTTGGTTTCAAAATGCAGGTGCTTATAATGCTTTCACAAGGCTGGCTGTAAGTTCATGGAAACAATTCGTGAGCGATGCTTTGGCAAAGTTCGGCAGAAGATCGACATGAAGTTTTAGGATCAAAGAAGGACATAGGTTTAGAAACTTTAGAATTTAGGAATTTGATGTAATGGGAATAATTGAAGTTGTAATGAACTTGTGATGGATTTGGTTGAATGGGAGTAATGAAAATGGCTCTTTTTTGTAATGAATATTGGATAGAAATTTGGAAGGGCTTTGTAAAATGGATTGGACTTTGGAAATGTAATTTGACCTTTGAACCTTAGAATAGTGGAGAGTTGACTTTTGATTTGAATGTTGACCTTTTCAAATAAACCTTGACTTTTCCTTGTACTTGTAATGGATTTGAATACATGACTTCACTCTTGTACTTTAAGTAGTATATGATTCTTGCATCTTCTCTCATACTCATTTGAGTTTTAAATTCAAAACATATACTTTCTTAGATTTCCATCTTTGCAAACTTAGTGAAGCAATCCAAGTGGAATAGTAACCAAAGATATGGATCAACATGAATTTAGTCAAAAGGTCAACTTTGCTTGATGTAGTCAACAACCTTGCAAATAATCTCCACATGTCTTTTTTCCTTAATAAATCAATAACATCTTTAATTGACTTGCAAGACATTCTTAAGCATGTCGAGACCACCAAATGCCTAGGGAAATAAACCCTAGGTCAAAACATTCCATGTGAATAGAATTCTTCTCATCAAGTGCCTTTCAAGATCTGAACTAATCATAGTCTCGATCATGTGCAAGACGCCATCCTTGAAGAGATAAGTAACCTTGCAAAGACCTAAGTGAAACCTCAACTTGCTTTATGACCTTTGATCCCATGCTTTTATATGCTTTATTTAATGAATGAATGCAGAGCCGTGCAAATGCCCCAATGAGGGTATGCAGATGAAATGGGAAGCTTAAGCCAGTTAAAAGTAAAGGGGTAGGACAAATTTGGGGTATGACAAGTATAGATATGTGTCCCAGTACTAATGTCGAAAGATCCTATATGAACAGCATTCCATATGCTAATATAGTTGGTTCTTTGATGTATGTTATGGTCTGTACAAGACCCGACATAGCATATGCAGTAAGCCTTATAAGCAGGTATATGGCGAATCCTGGAAAGGCTCACTGGCAAGCATTAAAGTGAATTTTAAGGTACATAAATGGGTCTCTGAATAGAGTCCTAATTTATTTGTGGAGCCTTGGGTGAAGGTAGTAAAGCAGTAATCGAAGGATATGTCGACTCTGATTATGCAGGTTGTATGGATTCTAGAAAGTCTATTTCTGGATATGTTTTCACTATGTTTGGCATAGCAATTAGTTGGAAAGCAACACTTCAGAAGGTTGTTGCTCTATCAACCACTGAAGCGGAGTGTATTTCCTTAACTAAAGCTGTGAAAGAAACATTGTGGCTAGAAGGTTTTGCGAAGGAGCAGAAACTTCAAGGTCGAGGTATCACTGTTAAATGTGATAGTCAAAGTGCAATACACCTGTCGAAGAATTCAGCCTATCATGAGCGAACTAAGCACATTGATGTGAGGCTGCATTTCGTCAGAGGAGTAATCGAGCATGGAGAAGTCCAAGTGCTGAAGGTTTAGACTAAAGACAATGTTGCTGATATGATCACCAAGACATTGCCGAGTTGCAAGTTTTTCCACTGTATGCAGTTGATAAAACTGCATGAAGAAAGCTTGTTTGTTCCCTTGACGTTGTAGAGTTAGGTCCAAGGTGGAGATTTGTGAGATATTGGATCGAACTCTAGTATGGTCGAAGGGTAGCTTCTTGGTTCGACAGGATTAAGCATGAAGTCGAAGGTTGTTCACATGCTTGTGTCAAAGATGCTAGGGTCGTTAGCATGTTAAATTAGGTTTTAGTGTTTAAACCCTAATTTGTTAAGTTAGCCTGTTCATTAAGTTGGCTTGTGTAATGGGCCTTGTGGAAAAAGCCCATTAGTTAGTATGTTAGGTTTTATTATAAATAGCATACTAGTCTCTCATCATTGCTAAGCTGCAAATCCTAATTTAGGGTGAGAGAGGTTATTTATTATTCTTATAAACTTGTAATCTTGTTTTAAGAGAAAGTAAAAGAATAGAAGTTATAACCAATTATTGTGTTCTTCTTATCTTCCCTAATTCCTATTATATTTTGTTCTTGACATCGTTTTTCACAACAACTATATTAAAGCTATCTAAGGATCTAAACAACATAACTCTTGAAGAGCTGGTTAGCTTTCTCAGACGTCATAAAATAGAGTTAAAAGAAGGTGAGCCTCTTAAAAGAGGCAGGTTTGTTACTCTGATATCCAAATAAGAAAGAACCAATTCAAAAAAGAACAAAGCCTTCCGAGGTGAAGAATTAGAAGATTCTGATTATGAAGATGAATTGTCATTTATGTACAGAAGAGTCAAGCAATTGTGAAATAAAAGACAAAATAACTTCCAAGGATTTATAAATAGAGGAGATTATCCAGAAACATATGCTAAAGAAAGAGTAAGTAAGGAAGTTACGTGCTACGAGTGCAAGGAGCCTGGACACTACAAAAATGAATATCCAAATCTCAAGAAAGAAAGCACTAGAAAAGAATGCTTCAGAAAAGGAAGTTTCAATGGTAAGAAGAAAGGTCTCATGGAAACATGGGATGACAATGACTCTGAAATATCAGAATATGATTCTGATGATGAGCATGCCAAAGTAGCATTGATGGTTACCACGTTAGAAGGAAACACATCAGAAACTGATTCTGGCTCATAACAAATATTTTTTGAATTGTCTCGTGTGGAACTAGAATTATGTCTTTCTGAGTTTTTGAATAGGTATCAGAGGCTTCAACGAAAATCCAAAAGCCTTCAGAAGGTTCATGAATATGAAAATGAAGAGTATGGTAAGCTAGAGAAAGAAGTTTATGAACAATAAGGAAATAATTTTATCTTAGAAAAATAGAATGTTTTTTGAACCAAAAAATATTTAAAACTTGAAGAAACTCTTTCTAAAGCTCCTTCATCTTTGAAAACTGTCTTATACAAATATGATAAGGCATTTCAGGAATTCTTAAACAACAACATAGATAGAAGAAAAATGGCTTCCATGATCTATGGTGTCAGCGATAATGGAAAGAGAGGAATTGGTTATGCTTCTGATGATGATAATCAGATTCCGCCTCAAGAAAACAAATATATATCTCCTTTTTCTTATCACTACACACCAGCACAGACACAAAATTTTTAAGATGCACGTAAACCCAAGTTTATCAAAAACTCTGGGAAAACTAATTTAAAAGGATCCAAAAGATTAAGATTCTGGGTACCAAAAGATAAAATAGTTTATATTGCATCTAACTTATGTAGCAGATTCAAAACACCAGTCATGGTACCAAAACTCTAGATGCTCACGTAACATGATGGGAAGAAACATATGTTCCCAAACACTCAAAAGGAGAAATATTTATTTCAAGAGAATCTCAAAAACACAAAGACTTATTGATCATTATTTGTGTGTAAACATTTGTTCTTCAACTTTGTTTCATTTGCTTATCTAGGAGCACTATTTATAAACATTTTCTATTGTAGATCTTTTGAGATATGTTTTTCTCAAGTGACTGGGTTGTTAGTATGCTTACTTGAGAGAGAGGTGTCTTTCTAGACTCGTTGACATTGTTGTATAATCTTTCAAGATTAGTGAATTAAGTCCTTTTTTTAAGGAAAAATCACCTTGGCGGGTCAACAAGATTAGCCTTGTTTAAGGTGAACTTATATAAACCGAAAGTGCCTTTCTTCCTTCTCATCTTGTCTATCTTGTTTGTTTGAGTGAATAGTTTTTCTATAAAAAAAGCTTTTGAAAACTCAATTCAAACTCCATCCTCATTTCTTGTTTTTTTCTCAAACTTCAAACTACAATAAATAAAATCTTAATTAACATATAATTTAACCCAAGATAAAATTTTCCCTCCAACAGAGAACTACTCACATATAGTTTTTATATAAAAAAGAACATACTCTAGTTTCTAATTAACCGAATGAACTTTAGATATACAAATTCTAAACAAGAAAAAAACATAATCCAAGTTTTGAACTTAATTGCTACAACTCCTAGCAAAGCAAATACCCAATATTAAAAAGGTTGAATAAAACCACATTAAAAACCTCCACATTCTTACTATTGTTCATAAGAAGTGATAAAGGGGTAATTACTAAAATTATTAATGACATACCTGCAAACCAAAGTGACAAATAAGGAAATTCTAACATGACTTCAAAGAATTTCTGATTGGGTTATGAAATTTTTACTTTTGAGATTTCCACTTTTGTTTGCTGATAAGGTTCTCGAGACTGGGTAAGTTTCTTTGTAGTAGTGGAATAGTGAATGTGAAACGATACTCCTAAGAAAAACATTCCTTAATTATTTAATATTATATTTATTTATAATAATTTAATAAATGAACTCTATACTCACACCCTTTTGGAAATATGTAGGTGTATCTCTTTCCATTTCCATGAATTTTTTAGACATTGTTAAAACTATTCACTGGTATACGACAAATTTTTTGTAGTGAATAAAATCTTTCTGGAAGAAAACCTATAAAAAGAAGTTGTCAAGAAAAAACAATCACATTATAAGGTGTCCAACTAACCCACATGTAAGGTAGAGCCAAATTTCCTATAGGATAGGACAAATAAGTAGTAGCCAAAAGAAAATTTTAAGAAAGAAACATAAAGAAAACACATCTCTAACATGATTCCAAAACCATTTATCTCCATCTAAAGGAAAAGTGTTTCCTCAAAATACCAAAAGAAATTTTGCAATGACATCCTAACGGATGAAGAAAGCTCTCTTCAACCTGAAGTCAAAAATGTGGGTCTCATTTACTCACTTACCAACCTTTCCCACTCTCCCGTATGGATACTTAGTGATAGAAAATAACGTAAGGAATATATGGTCAAACCAAAAACCAATCAGAAGGGTCTTCCTGCTTCGAACCAAGACAAGAAACCTCATTCTACTAGGATGAAGAGTTCTAGAAGCCCGTATCTATACTACCCCTAAAATAACATACATTATAGATACCATAATGAGCAACGGAGATGACTATCCAAAAACCAGAGGCACCTGAGATAAGGTGCACCTCCACTTAGCCAAATGAACTATAAGTGTACTAGACAAAGATCTCTCACCCCCCAAGCCACCTTTACTCTTAGGCTTACGCACGTCAGTCCATCTAACCCAAGAGATTTTAGAATCTCCCTTTACTCTTCCCTACAAAAAACTTCTCTAAATCTCAGCTATTTTTTCCATAACTTTACAGGCATCTTCAAATAAGACATTAAGCACATAATTGAGCAAAACAACCCTTCTTCCATGCTAACATATCAGTTCTTCCAGGAATTAAGCCTCTTGGATAAAAGATTAACTAGGAATCCCAAGATACTTCTCGGCTTGGAATAACCCCTACAGGAAGCCCTTAATATTTAAAAGGAAATGCCTTGATTTTACATTGAAGAAAGTCACATGCAGAGTCCAAAAAATAGAATTCAAATTAATCTCTATTAAACTACTCTTAGAAAAATTCACCTGTAGGCCTGAAGCTACCTCAAAACCCCTTAAAATACACTTTATAGACAAAAGATTCTCAACACTTAGATTTGTTGAGATAATCATAAGAGTATCATCAACATAATAAAGATGAGAGACCACCAAATCTAAGATTCTTATCTTAAACCCTTTAAGAAAATACAATTCAACTGCTCTACTAATCAAACAACTTAATCTCCCAGCCACAACCAGAAACAAAAATGGAGCCAGGGAATCACCTTGCTTCAGATGATTTTAAATGGCAATCTCTTGAGTTGGGAAACCAATCAACAACATCATAAGATACCTAACAAAAACACATGTTCTAATCTAAGACCTCCACTTCACATTAAAACGAAAAAATCCTAGCTCACATTTTCTCAAAATCCACTTTAAAAATAAGACAACACTTTCTAGTTTTCTTAGTCATGTCAATCACTACATTCACAACAACCACATTATACATCATCATTCTACACTACTAAGAAAAAAATATTTATATACTACGTAGATTGCTTTTTTTCCATACACCTCATTAAATAAATACAACCATTCAAGTTAATGAAGAAGTATATAATCTGAAAAATTAAATTATTCTTGAAAACCAACTTTAACAAACCACAATTTTTCAAATTGCATGCCTCTCATCATTCATTTTCTGCTCTTTAACACATAAAATATGGTTCAATGGTATAGTTCCTTCGTTGCATGATTCCTTCGATTCTCGTTTAATTTAAAAAAAAATCTTTTTATTGGTTGGGTCTACCTCATTGTCGCCGCTTATCATCGTGATTGTTATGATAACTTATCATCATAACAATCACGATGATAAGCAACGACAATAGGTAGACCAGGCAATAATTATATTTTATTCAAATTAAACTATAAGAGAGGATATCGGTGTACTGAAGGAATCAAGTCATTGAATCGCATTCTAAATGCTAAAGAACGTGAAATAAATGATGAGATACAAGAAATCCGAAATACATTGATTTATATGAATTGGATTTCAAATACAACTTAATTTTCATATTATAAGTTCCTATGTCAATTTAAATTAATGTATTTTCACTGAAATGTTAATGAAACAAATAATCCGCATAGCATATAATAAACTATATGTCATCTACTGTAAACCTATATAAGAATTTAATGAACAAAATATTGGTAAGACACAAGAAGTCTCTTTCTTGTGACTTAGCAATGTCTTATTCTTGTTTTGAGAACATTTGTCAATAACAAGATCATACAACAACACAACAATTACATGCAATAACATAAAAAAAACACATTTTAAGACGCACCTTTATAGAAAATGATCGTGAAAATAGAAAAAATTATGAAGTTCATCTAGTTTGTGAAGCTATGGAAAAGAAATATAAGGTGGATGAAGTTTCCACAATAACTTCTTACTTATATTTTTTTTTTCTAGCTAGTCAAACTATATGTAGGATAGTCACATGTGCTTTGTTAAGGTGGTGAAGATGAATATGAAAAAATCATGACAACAAACATTTATCAACAACAACATACAACAACAACAAAGTTAATGACGACGAAGAAGAGAAAAAAATCTTATGAAAATCATGTGAAATGTAACAACAACATACACACAAACGAGAGAATAAGGAAGAAGAAGAATATGAAGAACAAGATAAATTATTGTCACTTATCTGAAAAACACTCATATAGAGTAGGAAAGCTAATGACAAAGAACAAGATTGACTGCAATTCTGTAAAATAGGAAAGCTAATGATGAAGAACAAGATTGACTGCAATTCTGTAAAATAGGAAAACTAATGACGAAGAAGAAGCGAAAAAGTGGATGCTAGGATTTTGGTGTGAAGGTGTAGCGGGGAAAATCTGATATCGAAGCCACGGGATTGACTCGAATCAATATTCCGTTTTGAAATCGCCACCGCGCTTTATTTTTTCAAAGGAAAAGGGAAAAGAACGTAAAACCCAAAGTTTTGTTTTTAAAACAAGAAAGAGATCTCAGGTACGGGTGTTGATTATATGAGGGGAAGGTTTTAAGCACCCCTCATATCTGTGGTACTCCACAGGAACCTTTTTGAAAATCTGTGTTGTGTGTGCTAAAAAACGGTTTGTTTTGTTTTTAAAATAAGCTCGGCAAAGCGTTAAGCTTTGGGCCTACATACCTCCTCGGTGCAATGGAGAAGTCAGAGCTAATGTAGTTCCGCTTTTGGGAAAAACGTTTTTAAACGAATAAACACTTTGTTATCGTCGGAGAGAAATACTCAGCCATTGATCTTGAGCATGAGAACAAACAAGTTCTTTGCATCGCAAATGAAAGAAGGGCTCCAACTCGGATAAAATCAACGAGTATGCCACTAGCTCTCTCACACGGAAAAGATCTCGTTATTATCAATCAATTTCAAAATCGTGGGGTATAACCACTCGTTTCGACAATTAACGGTGTCTAAACTTTTGAAGAAAAGCCACTAAGGGCGAAAGATATTTTTTGAGAAAAGGTTTTGAAAAGGTTGCAAACATAAGAAGGTTTTTTGAAAAAGGGAGAAGATTTTGAAAATCTAAGAAGAAGGAGGAGATGAAGAGGCTAACCTAGTGCATAAAACAAAAGCTAGGGAAAGAAACGGTCTAACCAAATAAGAAGCCAACACTTGACATTAAGAGTCAAGGTAGATTTCCCATCCTTTGGAACTATCAATACCAACACATTAACACTTGGGGATCCAGATGAACTTATTATCTTAGCACTACTTCGCATTAAGCACATTAAGAATCTGACGAAAATCGGGCAGAGTAACGGCTGTTTTCGGGTAAAATCCTTATCTCAATGCCTTGGAATTAACCATCAAGGGCTTTCAAGGAAATACCTGCACATACAAACAGACAACAATCCAATGCCAGACAGACAGAATAACAGCAGAGTAATAACAGAATAAGAGTCCAGAGGCACTAAGTCCATAAGTCCGAATCTCCAAAATGCTAGGGATAGTAACCAATAGTCCAAAAGAGAGCCTTATGGACAAAGAAAATGGCGGAAACATAAACATATGTCCAAATGGACAAAGAGAAAATAGCGGAATGTAAATATGATAAAATGATGAAATAAAGCGATAAAGCGAGAAATATAAAGAGCAATATAATAAAAGTGCGGAAATTAAAGTTAGTTGTTAAATGTTAAAGATAACCATCTTGAAACTTGTCAAGTATGTTATCAAAGTTAGTAATGAAGATCGATGGTGAGTGAAGGATGTACTCGGATTTAAATTCAATGGAAATTTATCAGAAGCTTGACAAAATCATAGCGACTACACGATAAACCTCCATGAGTCTTAAATCAACCGCATACCATTCTCTTCCATATTTGATCTTTTTATCGAGTCGGGACAAATGTAGGAGGATTCTCCATGTATCAAAATCATCAATCAAAAGAAATAAGAAGAAGAAGAAGAAATGAGCTAGTCTTTATCAAGAATCCATTGAATTCTCAAGATATTAAGACTTTCATCGATCTAAAGAAAATAAAAAGAAAGAGATAAGAATGAAAACATAAATTAATCTACTCTTTATCAAGAATCCATAGCATTCTCAAGATGTCAAGACTTTCATTGATCAAAAGAAAATAAGATGAAAATAAGGATGCAAACATAAATTGATCTAGTCTTTATCAAGAATCCATAGAATTCTCAAGATGTCAAGACTTTCATCGATCAAAAGAAAATAAGATGAAAATAAGGATGCAAACATAAATTGATCTAGTCTTTATCAAGAATCCATAGAATTCTCAAGATATTAAGACTTTCATCGATCAAAAGAAAATAAGATGAAAAGATAAGAATGAAAACAAATTGATCTAGTCTTCATCAAGAATCCATAGAATTCTCAAGATGTCAAGACTTTCATCGATCAAAAGAAAATAAGATGAAAATAAGAATGAAAACATAAATTGATCTAGTCTTCATCAAGAATCCATAGGATCCTCAAGATGTTAAGACTTTCATCGATCAAAGAAAATAAGATGAAAAGATAAGAATGAAAACAAATTGATCTAGTCTTCATCAAGAATCCATAGGATCCTCAAGATGTTAAGACTTTCATCGATCAAAGGAAATAAGAGAACAACAAAGAATTACACAAGAACATAATCAAGGAAGTATAGGAAGAAAATATATCCAAAATATGTTGAGAAAAAGGCAAAAAACCACATTCTGCCAGCAGGAAATCGATTTCATGCAGGGGGAAATCGATTTCCATAGTGCAGTTTTCAAAAAAAACAAGTTACGTACAGCATGAAATCGATTTCAGCCTTAAGGAAATCGATTTCACCAGTGCAAATTTCAACAAAAACAACATTTAAAGGCATGAAACTTGATTTGAACAAATATACAAACACCTTATGATCACACATCAACTAGAGCACGAATTTTCCATCAAATCACCATCAATTAGCACCAATATAGCATCAAAGATGCATCACACACAAGAAACAAAGAATCACATTATGATATACAAAAAGGATGAAGAAAATTACCAAATCTTGAACAAAACTTAGATCTACTTCAAGAATCACCAACACAAATCTTGATCTCTCAACAATTGAAGAAAAAAGAGTGAAATGGATGGTGGCTTAGCTCAAAGTTTGTGAGGTTCAAGGTGTGACTCACAAACTTTATGAAAGAAAAAGAGCTTTGGTGAATTTGGTAAGGATGAGGAGAGAAATTGCAAGGGATTTTTTGGCTCTCAAAGCTTGAGAAATGAGAGAGTAGTGGGCTCTATTTATAGGATGAGAGCAAGAGTAGTGGTAGTTTGGTCTTTTTGTGTTTGATAATTAGCTTGTGTTTAATTGGTAATTAAAGTGGCATTTAAATGGTAAGAAATGGTAAAATGAGGTTTAAGTGGGTTTAATGAAGGGGTTAATTTTGATGAGGTGGAAAATTGGTAAAATGATCAAAGAAAAAGGTGCCAAAATGATGTCAAGCTTCCCTCCTTATATTTTTTTGAATTTCGCCTTAAGGAAATCGATTTCCCCAGGAGTGAAATCGATTTCACTCTGTTCCAGAAGAGAAATTGGCGCAAAATACACTAGGGAAATCGATTTACCTAGGAGGGAAATCGATTTCATGCTGTCCAGAATGTGATTTTGTTGAAGATTGCTGCAGGGAAATCGATTTACCCAGTAGGAAAATCGATTTCATCAGTCAGAAAAGTGAAAAATGCCTTGTTTATTGCATGTCTTGGCTTGGTACCTACAAAACAAAAGCCTACAAAGAAACAAAGCAATATTTTTGGTATTTGGGTTAGTATAATATGCACACAAGATAAACAATCATTGGTGCTTGATGGTCCCTCTCATTGATGAGGTGAGTGCAACACCATAAACAAAACTTCCAAGTGAAGCTCTTGATTAGTGATTGAGATATGAATGATATAGGATCTTAGGGTCAAAATTTGGGGTATGACAGAAGGATACAACGATATTGTCAAGAAGCAAGAGTTTATTCGCTTATATATAGGTAAACTTTTCACAACAGTTTTCATTACCATCCGTGGTGATATATTTTTATATCAAATTACACCCGAAGAGTTACATCACAAGTTACACTCGCTTAATAACTTCATTTCGTATCAATTTTTTAAAAAATTAACCATTGTATTGAATCATAGTATCAAATAGATCATACCTATAAAGTTTGAGATTAATCTATAATGATTTACTATACCATCAAGATTTCAAAATATTAACATCAAAATGAACTTTCATATAATTTAAATTTTGATAATTCAGGAACATAGTAAATTATTATATATTAATCAGAAACATTATATGTGTGATCTATATGACAGTATGTTTCAATTCAAAGATTGATTTTAGAAAATATATATCGAAATGAAGTTATTTAGCGAGTGTAACTCGTGGTGTAACTCATTGACTGTAATTTGATCCCTCATATATATATATATATATATATATATATATATATATATATATATATATATATATATATATATATATATAATTTAAATATATATCACAACAGTTGTAAAAAAAATCGTAGTGATATTTCTTTTTTATACTTTTTAAAATTTAAATAAATAAAAAAGGCACACCGTAACATTAAAGGAATAAAATATTTTAGGATGCTGAGATTCGAATTCATAAAAGCTTGATTTTATCACTTCGGTGAGCCTAACATCAGTTATTATATTCTAACTATTTTTAATTTAAAAATTAAAAAATGATTCCGTCTGAGAGTTGTGATGTTATCACAGTGTTTAGAAGAACCGTTGTGACTTGAACATTGTCGTCTGTGTTTTGTAGTAGTACTAGTTTTTAAAAGACTACAGATTTGAGTAATGATCAATTGTATTATAATTTGATTGTTGCATGGCAATTGTTTAAAAAACACAAGAGATGAGTAGCTATTTCATTAACTTTCACCAACGAAGTACATAAGGTCTTCCAATATTTAAAAATATATCTCATGTATGCGTTTTATTCATTCAAGTGTATTAAATAGTATAATATGATCATGACGTAATACAACAACAAATCTTAGATTGGGGATCAAATCCAACACATCTACCACCTTTCATATATCCGAAAAATACGCAATAGTTCGAGCACTTTCGCTCGTCTAGGCATTCCGTGTGTCCGCCGCACTTATATATCGATCCCGGAGGAACAGCATATAAACTAGTTAAGAATCCTGCAACAAAAATAAAGATAAAGTTTAACATATGCAATAGACTATGATTTCAAATTACGAACATCATATTAATGTTGCGGTAGCTCTATTATAGAATTACAACCCAACTTGTTCATGGTTAATTATTGGAAAAAATAAAACACTTGATATAAAAATGACTTGTTCTTATTACCTGAGAGCAAAATAAAAGCAACGCACAAAATCCCCCATAGTCGAGATTGACTGATATTAGAAGCCAACGAGTAGAATTTCACTTTGTGTGCTATTGATGTCTAAGCTAAGATGAACCGATGAGAATATTGGATCACTGATTAATTATTGGTTGAGTCATAGGTCGAACCGCATGACTAAACCGGATAACTTGGTTGAATAAATCAGTCTCAAATGCAATACTATATATTTATTAAATCAGTCGAATCAGATGACTTGGTCTTTAAAAAATATCACAATACCTACAAAATATTAAAATTTCAAAATATCATAAAATTTCTATATATATTCTTTACATTCAAATTCTAAATATAATCATCACTCATAATAAAATAATACAAAATATAAATTTAAATAAATTTTAAACAAAGTCTAATTGCAAACAGAGGAAAAGTTATTTAAAAAAAGGTTTGAATAAAGTTTAATTATATTTTAATTATATATTTTTTTAAATTAGGAAAACTGCATCGTTTTGTGCAGAAAAAAAAGAGCATGCATTTGAACTGCCGGTTTTCTAAAATCATCAGTTCACCGGTTTTTTAGTATTGGCCAGTTCTCAACGGTTTAATAGCATACTTGATCCAACAATCAAACCGAGCCAGATCGGTGACCCTTAGGATTCTCGTTCCGACCAGCCGATTCGATCCTGTTTTTAAAATATTCTCTCACATATGGCGCTTGCATTCAAAAAATAACTTATGCGTCAATGGTTAATAGTCAATGGTTAATACGTGACATCAGAATGTTGTCATTGTCACATATGACGCCTAAGTTATTTTTAGAGTGAATGTGTACTTATTTTTTGGACGTACAGATATTTTTAAAATAAAATCCGATTATTTAAGTAAATAATGGGAAAACTTGGTTATTGAGAGATTTAATTGATAAAATGGGTTATTGGAGTAAAAATTTCTTATAACTTAATGTAAAAAAATTTACTAAATAAATTGAACTATTAAATTATCAAATATTCAAATAATTTACACATATTTTGCTATAATTTCTAGAATTGAGATTTATATATTTTTAAATAATTTATCATAGGTTGGAATAAATATATTAAATAATTTTTTTTTAAATCTATAAATTACTATAAACTAAATGTATCAGATAATATCTCTCAATTCAATTCATCAGTAGAATTGATTTAATTCTTTATTTACAAAGAGTTATTGAAAAGTATAAATATAAAGCTTTTGACATATAATGTCAATGAAAAATATAGATATAATAAATTAATAGTTAGTTGGTTCAATGATGGTTAATCTTAAAATTGATAGAGTGTCATGTTTCAATTACCGTGATTGCAATCGTGAAAATCGTGAAGATTTGAAATCACTTGATGTCTGAACTGACCTCCAAATAGAATTAATTAGTCTAATGGACTAAATCCTAATTTTGAAAAAAAAAAAAGGTTATAATAATATAAAATATATTTTAAAGTTAATATAGAAAAAAATTATGATAAATATAAAAAATGATAAAGAAAAAACTTTAATATAAAAAAAATGAGCAACTGAATTAAAAACCTAAAATTTAAACTGTCAATATGATAAATTATACTCTATCTTCTATTCTCTTCTCTAAGACTAATGAGTAATGTTATTCCTACATTTCTATTTCTACATAATACGTATATCCAACCCTATTAACCATATTTATACCTTATTTTTTTAAAATAAAAAATATATATTTATAAACACTGACATGAACAGTAAATTAATATTATAATAATAAATAATAACTAATTATTTTTAAAATATATATTTTAAATTTGTTTAGATTAAAAGATATCGATATAAAATTGTGTCATTAACCAACTTTATAACTCTATTAATCAACAATTTACATTTCATTAACCAATTTTATATTACTACTAAAAAGTTATTTTTAATATCTGTGGGTTATTAATTAATTTTGTAACTTCATTAACTAACATTTTATACTTTATTAACCGACGTTGTTTTAGTACTGAAAATTATTTTTAGTATTTAATTTTTTATTAACCAACTTTATCATTTTACTAACCAACTTTTTACTTTTTATTAACCAACTTTATTTTACTAAAATATTTTTAAAATTCTGGTTAGTATATATACTTCCAAGAAAACATTAATTAATTATTAAATATGTTACCAAAATGTAGTAGAGAATAAAGGATAGACACCGACAATATAAAATTATTTTACACAGTCAACCAATCACAATAATGTTAAGTGTCAAATTATATTATTATTTTTAAATAAATTATATGACATGATTAAATGATAAATTTTTACTAGATGACAGTCCAAAAATTATTTTATAATGTCGGTGCACTGTGTTTTAACTCATGGTAATAATGCGTATTTGCAATCATATTTACTATATTGTTTTTTATGTAGTAAGTTAAATAACACTTTATTTGATTAAAAGGATTCTTTAACCAAACTTTAAGTCAAACTAAATATTACAATTCGTCTCGAAATATATAATATCAATGGAAAAATCACGAAAATTTAGAAAGTTAGTTACAATATAAAATTGTAAATTATTTATTTTGTTATCACGGCCCCGTTTTCTATTTACATTACTAAATACTACATTCGTCGTTATTTTTGTATGAAAAAGTAAAATTTTGCAAGATTTTATAAAATAATATACTTTTATTGATAATATGAAAAGTATAAATTAAAATATTAAAAAAATAGAGAGAAAATAATAAATATTTGGAGATTTAATAGGAAGTGTTAAATAATAATTTATTTGTATCGAAAAAAATTAATCGTGTGTTTAATGATAACTTTAGGTTAATTACTTGTATTGGTATAATTTTACTACGTCTTCAGAATGTTTCGCTCTTATTAGCATCACAGATCGTCGCTAAATAGCACCAAGGGTTGCCTAGAATACACCACAAGTCGCATAATAAAGGCCTAGTCCACCTGAGTTTGTTTCATTTAATTACTCACTTAATAAACGTGGGTGATAACAGTGAACTAGTCGATTTTTCCCGTGAGCTTAGAAAAAGGATATATAGCTCCTTTGAAGAATGATTGGTTTTGCTTTATGAGTGTCAGTTCAATAGGATAGGACTGTGGATGCCCTTCTCTGACTTTGAAATGGTCATCAAGCACTTGAAGGTTGTGCCTTCCCAACTTCATCTAGTTCCTAGGCTTACATGAGGGCATTCCATATTTGTGTCGAGCTTAAGTCATAGAAGCCTTCCCTTAAATTGTACTTTGACATGTTATATATATGTTACACACCTCTCAGGATGGCGCCTGTGAACAAGGCTTTGTCATTTTCCATCCGGGTGATCCTTGGTTCAGCCCTTTCACCTGTGACTAGGGCTATTTTCTGAGGCACTTCTTGCTGGCGAATCTCTCACCCCATATGGTCATATCTCCTTCACCTACTCTTTGGCTGAACCTTCTCGTTTATGCAAAAGTATATTTCTAAAGTATTGATTTTGTAATGTTCAAAAAGTGCATGTGTGTGTGTTCAACTGATAGGGGAAGAGAGACTCAGAGGCCTTAGTAGGTGTATAAGACATTTCGATGGCTAGTGCTTACCCATGACATTGAGAAGCCTTGTACGATGGTGTTTTAAGGTAGTTTAAGGGACCAACTCATGTGAGGTGAGAGGTCTAGAAGATGATTGGCGATGCTTGGTAGAAAATTGGCGGTTATGTTAGTTGTGTGTTAAGGTTGTAGTGAGTGTGGTGCTCTTGTAGGATGCAGAAGATGTGTATGACTTAGAGTCCGTCTCTTTCTCTTGCAAGAAAGGATATTTATAGAGGCCCCTTTGAGCCTAGGGTTTTGATATCCTTGTGTTATCAACTGCTCCCTTCTTAGTGGGAGAAGTTATTAACTACTTATCTCTTGGGAGTTAGTGGAGACTTCATCTTCCTTGGCTCCCAAGTTGTGGATGCTTCTGGGTGCGTCCTATAGTTTTTGCTTAGGCGGAATGATTGTTTGGGCGAGGGCGCCATAATCCAGGTTTTCTACAAATATAACACTACATAGTCCCTCAAGCACGAGGCCTTGTATTTAAGGACAAAGTGTTTAATATTCCCTCTATCCCGCAATGAAAGACCCAATGGTTCATTTCACACATATTGAATGTAAATGGGATATATATATATATATATATATATATATATATATATATATATATATATATATATATATATATATATATATATATATATATATATATACACCCCAAATAATATAATTATTATTTAATTATGTTGTTGTGATTCAATTGATGCAATAGATGGTTTGACTAAGTTATGTGTGGGGTAGTGTCAGAATAAAGTCGTGTTGAGAATTATTCTAATTTAAATACTTTATTGGAAGTTATTTGAAATTAAGAATAATTGTTAGAATTATTTTTAATAATTTAAATTGGATAAATTGAGTAGAAAAAATAAGGTCAAGGTGGTCATTACATGAGAATTAGTGAGGGTAAGAAAGGAAGACCATATTAGGGGTCTAAGGATTGTCTTAGTGAAAAGGAAAAGAGAGAAGGAGAATCGTATTATTTTGGAACGACCGCTCAGAGAGAAGTAGAAGCGAGAAAGTAAGAAGAAGCTAGGGCTTGAAGAATTCATTGTTGGAGCTTATGAACTTTCAATCTAAGGTAAGGGTGGGGTTCCAACTTTCTAAGAGATTGTATAATGTTAGGTATGTGGGGATTTGATTGCCATGGTATTTGTATGATTTTTTCCCATGAAATAGCTTTGTGTGTATGTGTAAACCTATGATAAATTATTGATATGTTTGTGGTTGTATTTATGAAATTGATGTTATAAAATGTATAGAAACCTTGGTTAATATGTGTGTAACCGGTTATGTATCAATAAATGCTTTGAGAAGGTTTATTAGATTTGGAAAGTGTGACATCCTAATTGCATGTTTAATTATTTTGAAAATTTTACTTTAATTTTATATTAACATTTGTTGGGGAAATTAGGGTGTTCAGTACAAAATGATTTATTTAGGCAGTTTATCAATCGTCCTCGTTATGGCTACGTCTTCGCTCCATTCCAAAGGAACTGAGATAATCAATCTTACTTTGAAAAATTTGTTTACAAGATAAATCTAGCAATCCAATCCTACAAACCCTATGTTTGTTGTTGATCCTAAGTCTTTCTCTTCCCTTGATCTTGAGCTCGACCAAGAACCTAATAATACCAATTGATCATTCGGTTACTTCTACTTCTTCGACAAAACCAATTTCTTTGAAGATTTCACTTGGCATAATCCAATTGGGAATGATCATGACCCAAGCAAGAATTCCAAACGATCTTATGGTTACTGCTACTCCTTCGTCAGAACCACATTCTTCGAAGCTTTCACTCGGCTGAATCAGAATTGCGAAGTCTTGTGCAAAACCCCCAAATCAACAACTTGAATTTGTAGGATAAACCCTCATAGTTTTCTCAATGAAACCCCCAAATATTCTCATCCCAATTTATAATTCAACACCTAAGTTTGATGTTATTAACGTAATCTTGATGACACCCCAACAAAGAATGATCTTGTGTAATTTATTTGTGTGTACGCGTAAATGTGAGGTTGAAGATGAAGATATGAGGCATGTATGAAATGATGCAGTTTTGAAATGATGCATGTATGAGGTATTTATATGTGTGAAAGTTAGAGTTAAAAGAAAACAAGAGGTTTAGAAAAATAATGCACTAACAAGTTTCACTTCATACGAGACATGTGTGAACTCATGTTAGTGCATGTGTCGACCTATATCAGGTCATGTGTCGACTCATGAGAAACAAAAGCTACGTGCTTTAATATTGAGCAACATGTGTCGACACATAAGTCGTATATGTTGACTCATAGAAGAAAAAATTTCTTCTATGTGTCGACACATGCAAACAAAAGTTACAATATGTGTCGACTCATGCAAACAGAGCCTACATGCTTTAATAGTGCTCCACGTGTACCGACTCGTTCCTCATATGTGTTGACTCATAGAAGAAAATTGTATTCTATGTATTGACTTGAAGGCTGCATTTTTTGACACGTGCATTACATAAGCCACAGGCTTTACAAATCACTTTCATATATCGAATTATGGAACGTATGTGTCGACACATGGACTTATTTTTCATTTAAAAAATGATTTTTACTGCCTGAAACCTTTTCTTGATTCCCAAAGCCTTTTTTAAACGCATTCTAAGATGTTTTTATGTTTCTAATGCTAAGATGCACATCACGACTCAAATGATACCGTCCAATGTACATATAACTATAAAGATCCTATTTTTGATATCATGCAAAACATCTACATGGGAAAGTGCACTCACATACTCCCCGTTTTTTATGATGAAAAACCTGCAACAATGCGTTTCACGTCTTCGTGAAGACTTTACATATGCTTCTCCCCCTTTGACAATATCAATAAGAGACAAAACAAGCCATGAGAAGTATATTATGTCACACATAAACCAATATATCACACAGAGGCGTTTGCAAAGGAAGAAATAGGTGCACTTACATATAAATTATACGTCAAATGACACAAAATGGAACTACTAAACATAAATAAAGGAAAATCAAACAAGCAATATAGAATTGTTGCAACAATTATCCAAATACATAAAACATAAGTTATAGATGACAAAACATGAAACATAAGTTCACTTCAAAGAAGTGATACAAATTGTCAATACTTAACATGAAAACAAAACATGAAAACAAAAACCTAGATGCATGAGACACAACAAATGCATGATAGAAATTATTAATAAGGAATCTTGATCCAGCCTCACAAGACCACATGTCTTCAACGTCCTCCACTATTCCTAGGTCTTGGACTTATACCATGATGACAACTTGTTCCATCATTATCACATTGATTATCCAATAAATAACACATCTATTGGTAGAATAGTGAGTTGGTGACTTTCTTCTAGAGTAGAAATCATGTTATTTATCTCAAATTTTATGGCAGCTTGATTGAAGGCCATCTTATTTTGTATGGAGATGAACTATGTTTTAGCATAAGAGGCAAATGCATCAAAGTTTGTGTCTTGCGTTGTCTTGTCATCTTAAACAAGTTTAAAGCGCTCCTCTTGAGCTTTCTCAAAAGCTTTTCGCCTAGGACAATCTTCCTTGTAGCGCTGAGTTTGAGTTACCTGCATGTTTTGAAGCACAAAGAGAATTTGGGAGTGATTTTCAAACATACAACCAATACCATACTTCTGATAACTAGAACCAAACCCGTAATCTTGATAACCAGAACCATACTCATATTCTATAGGTAGCACTATATTGTGTCCAAGTGTTTTGCGACCAATTTTCCCATCCCTGATCTTCTTCATATTGTTGATAGGTTGTAGGATTCATCCAAGCGTTATCTTTCTCATGGACAGAATCATGCATGTCTTCATCATCTTGATGATCACCACCAATTGGTTTTTCATCAAGCATAGGGGCATCAGCCATTCTAACAAAATTAGCAGGGTCATCAAAATTATAGATGTGCTTACGAGACCCCTTAACACGGAAGTAGTAGACATTGCACTCTTCATCCCAAAAGTAACATATGTTGGTCAAAGTACATCGAGTGAACACTTAAGACAAATTGATAGAGTTATAGTGAAGATTATATATCCCTATGTTGAAGTGTTTAAGGATCTTAGCAATCATAGGGGCATAGCAAAAGGAAGTTCCTTTCTTACAATATTTGATTGCAAACATAAGAGAGACAAAGTAATAAACCCAGTTTATCTGAATCTTATGGCAAGATGAACCTCAGATTGGTCCACTCTTGAGTGTCCACCTTTCTTTGGGCATAACACATGAGTGACCAGCCAAAACAAGATACAGGGAAGTTGCTTCAAATGACCAGTTGTCAAGGTATCAAAATATTCATCGGATCATGGAGCCGTTAGCAACCCATTCAAGTGAACTTTCCAACGAAACTCTTCATGAGGATTGATATATTCTTCATCTATGGTTCAATATTAATAAAAATAATCCCAAATAGTTATTTCCAAAGAGCATCAGTGAAAGCATAATTTGTGTTACCTATTTTGAACTTGAATGTGGATCCCCGTCTCTTATGCAGCCTCGAGTAGAACACACGGATTAGATCCTCATTGTATTCATATGATAACTTCAAGAAAGAATTAATTTATTGATGTTTAACACGATCAACGACATCTGGAATGATCAACGTGCCGACAATAGCAGGTTTGTAGACATGTTGCTTCATGACCAGACGATTTTAATGTTGCTTTAGGAGTTAATGATTTAATTACAAAATGGTGCAAATGTCAATTTCAACTCAATCGGGAGAAAATCCATAATCATATATAAATGAATGCATATTTTTTTGTTTAGTATTTTTAATGAAAATTATATTTGCCCTTGATTGAAGAAGATAAAGCTGCAAGAAAGCGACCAAAATTTGCTTTGAATTTAATTGTGCATTGAAAAGAGAAGAAGAATGAACTTAGGGAAGGAAGATAAAAAGATGGTTAATTAAAAATAAAAATATAATTTTTGTGATTTTTGGGAATAAAATGCAAATAAAAATAGAAATAAAGGTAAAAATTAAAAAAATATATATAAAAATGCACTGGACCTAAATTTTAGGAAATGTGGAATTTGAACCCGTTGCACTTACAAACTAATTCCACTGAGTAGGGATCTACTCTATTCACTAAAAAAAATGGAGAGTCCATTACTAGTATAATTTTGTGCATATAAAAATAAATAAATATTAAATATGTGTCACATGTGTTTGATAGTTTGTGTAACCTACTTATAAAATTTAGTAATAAATCCTCCAATTTTTTTTTTAGAAAATAAGTTGGATCCTTACTCAAATCCACTATGCTCCTTCCAAATACAATTTTAGACCCGGGACCTCACCCAGTATGCTCCTTCCAAATGTCAAACCGGCGGCTTTTAACCATCAAATATAATTTGTTGTCTACAATAAAATACTCTCTCTCTTTCTATATTTTTTTTTCTTTCTTTTTTTCAAAACATCAATTTATATTATAGCTTTTAATAATTTTATAATTTAAAGTTTGTGTTTAAAAACAAAAATCATTTTATTTTCATGATGAACAAACATTTTTAACTTGACTATATTTATAGTTACTAGACGTTCATCCGTGCATCGCACGGTGACATTTTATATTAAAATATTATTGATAATTATTATAATTGAAGACAAAAGAATAAAATATATTAATATAAATATTTTTGTATTGATTTTATTTTAAATTTAAAATATAAATAATTTGTTTTAATATTTTATAGCAACATTTCATATTTCAATTTTTTTATGATGAAAAACTTTAAAGGCTCTATTTGGTAAGACACATTTTCGAGCTTATAGCTTATGTCTTATGTCTTATAAGCTCATATGATAATTTAGACCCGTTTGGTAATGGTCTTTTCATCACGAGCTTATAGCTTATTTTACTAGCTTATAACTTATTTTCCAGACGCTATTTTAAATAGCGTTTTGGCTTATGTCTTATAGCTTATTACTTTTTCTTCCTTTTTTATCCTTATTATTTTAATTAATATTCATTTTTAACCCTTATAATTTATTTTAATTTAAAATAAAATAATTATATATTAAATATCATTTATGTCATTTTACATTTATAAGTTAATTAAACCGCTAATTTTTCCAAACACTTCAATGAGCTTATAAGCTATCAGTCTCAACCATCCGCTATAAGTTATAAGTCATTAGTCATCAGCCATCAATCATAAGCTATAAGCTATCAGCTAGCTTATCAGTCAACCGCTATTTTTACCAAACAGACCCAAAGCATTAGAATTAAATAGAGCTAAAATTGTGAAAATTTTAAATAAAATTTTGACATCACTCAACTATGAGAATTATTGTATAGATATTGATCATTTTTTATCAACTTCAACTTATAATTAATAGAATACATATCCATAAGAAACATCAATAAAAATTTTAAAAAATGATATAATTATTTTTAAAAACAACCGATAATAGAATCTTCTACATATGTTTTCATATATTTTCACAATCTTTAAATTATTATATGAATTAAATATTTTTATGAGAGAGAAAGAGAAAAACTCTCATACATTTAAATAATGAGATACTTTTATTCATCTTGTCATCTTCCTCTTCAATAACCAATTTCTCCTACAATTATTTATAGAAAAAAGTAAAATGATATAACATTAGATTAGATTATAAGAAAGTAAGAACTGTAAAAACAACAAATAATAAAATCTTCTACATAAGAAAAAAATTATAGTTATTGTTTCTTTATATACTTGTATAAGTAAAAATCATAAAATATGAGGGAGAAATTCACAAATATATGAGGTTGTGATCTCTAATTTAACATTCGTAAAAAAATGAAGAGAAAATAAAAAAGAGAAATTCATCATTACATGAGATAATGACCTCTAATTTAAAATACATAACAAAAAAATATGAAGAGAAAAGTAAAAACATAAATTTAAAGAGGGAGATACTTCTTCTAAGTTCTAATCAATCGCCTACATTCCAATTTCTAAAAACTTTTTTTGGAATGCTTTAAATCCACATCTAAAAAAAATATGTATATATAGCAAAAAATTACTAAACAATAATAAATTAAAACATATGGAGAGATATAGAAAATGGTGGAGCACAGTTTTAGCATTTTGGTTGTCATTTAATTTTTTTACATGAAAGAGAATTAGAAATTAAGAAAGAAAGTAAAATGAAGGAGATAAATTCACCAATAATCTAATTTAGAATACATAACATAAAAAATAGAGAGAAAATACAAATCATAAATTTGAAGAGAGAAAAACTTAAAAACACATGAAGAGAAAATAAAAAACATATTTAAAGAAGAAAATAGTTCTTCTAACCCACCATCTTCTATGTTCTAATTCTAAAAGTCTCTTTTGGCAATGATTTAAATTCACACCTAAAACAAATTCAATTAAGAATTAATAAACAATAATAAAATTAAAACATAAGAAATGGTATAGAAAATGGTGGGAAATTCCAACATATGGTGAAAAAATTACATATGGTGAAGAGTATGTCATAACCTTTAGTTTAAAACTTCCCAGGATCCAGGAAGGTTGAAAATGAAGCAGGAAATTCCAACATATTTTCTTCCATGAAATTCATTTAATTTGAGAGTTGTAAATAGTGGGAGGGATGAACGTGATACATGCTATGCTACTTGTATTTGAGGTGATGAAAAGTTTTCCTCAAAAACGTGTGGGTTTCTTAAACAAATATAATTTTAATTATTTAATTAACTAAATTGAGTTAGTTGGATAAATTATCATTTTAATTAATTAATTAATAATTAATTACATAGAAAAAAGAGGGAGTTAATTTAGAAATGTGAGTTAATAAAAATTAAAAATAAAATAAAATAATAAGTTAGTGGAATAAAGTTATTTTTAAGTAAAATTTAAAAAAACTAATAAAATTAGAAGTTAGTGGGATAAAATGAATCTAGATAATTAATAAAATATAATATCCTACAAATTTATGAAACTGAAAGAAATAATAATAAATTAATAATTAAATAATTTATAAAATTACAAATTCTTCCTTAATTTTGACTCCAAAAGTTCTTTAAGAGACTTAACAAATTTAATTAATAAAATTTTAATTATTTAATTAACTAAATTAAGTTAGTGGAATAAATTATCATTTTTATTTATTTATTTATTAATAATTAATTACATAGAAAAAAGAGGGAGTTAATTTGAAAACGTGAGTTAAGAAAAATTAAAAATAAATAAAATAATAAGTTAGTGGAATAAAGTTAGTTTTAACAAAAATTAAAAAAACTAATAAAATTAGAAGTTAGTGGGATAAAATGAATCTAGATAATTAATAAAATATAATATCCTACAAATTTATGAAATTAAAGAAATAACAATAAATTAATAATTAAATAATTTATAAAATTATAAATTCATTCTTAATTTTGGCTCCAAAAGTTCCTTAAGAGACTTAACAACTTTAATTAATAAGACTAGACGTCTACCCGTGCATCGCACGGTATATTATATTAAATTGTCGAATATATTGTTATAAATATTTTCAACTTTTGATTAGAATACTTTTGATTAGAACATAAAATAACTGTTTTAAAGTTTATAAAATTTATATAATATTTGTCACACATTTAATGTTAAGGTAAATGAAGTAAGATAGAGGTAAATATATGTAAAATTTAGAATAAAAATAATGTCATACACTTGTGATGTTAGAATTAAATAAAAAATTATAATATATCACTAATACTTATTTTATATTTGTAAATACTTTTTATAAATGATATTTTAAATAGTGTTTATATCTTGACATTTATTCATTGTTATCAATAATTTTAAATTATCTTTTATGTAAAATATGAACTTACATTATATAATTGTGCATGTTAGAAAATAAATTGTGGAAGATAAACTCCAACCTACTTCAAAAAGTATCCTTGAACTTTATTATAGTCATTACAAATAAAATGAATAAAACAAATTGACTCATTTAAAATTTAAAAAGAATTTGTTAGATCATAAGTTAAAATTAAAAAATTATCCTTGAACAAAACAAAAAATACTTTTAAGTATCATCTAATAATTAGATCGTAACCATGAAGTTTGTGAAAATTATTATTAATTTTAATTGAATATTAATTAATTATTATATTTTATTAAACATTAATTTATTATTATATTTTTTAATTAATTATTTAGTTATTATTAATGATTAATTGAACAAAAAAATTATGTGATTGTATGAATAACTCTCATTGAGATAAATAGGTGAGTGGGTGGGATTGGTTATGAAATAGAATTGATGGAGTTGTTATTTTGCAAATAGTAGGGAAACCGTTTTTTATTTGGAACGTGTGCATTTTATTAGGAGTGGAAGCATATGTAATTTATTAGAAACAATATTCCTTTTATGTAGATTAATTTTAACAAAAATCATTTCTTCTTTTTATTATCAAGAGACAAATGATTGAAAAATAATAATAATAATAATAATAATAATAATAATAATAATAATAATAATAATAATAATAATAATAATAATAATAATAATAATAATAATAATAATAATAATAATAATAATAATAATAATAATAATAATAATAATAATAATAATAATAATAATAATAATAATAATAATAATAATAATAATAATAATAATAATAATAATAATAATAATAATAATAATAATAATAATAATAATAATAATAATAATAATAATAATAATAATAATAATAATAATAATAATAATAATAATAATAATAATAATAATAATAATAATAATAATAATAATAATAATAATAATAATAATAATAATAATAATAATAATAATAATAATAATAATAATAATAATAATAATAATAATAATAATAATAATAATAATAATAATAATAATAATAATAATAATAATAATAATAATAATAATAATAATAATAATAATAATAATAATAATATAGTCAAAGATCTAATGACACCAAATGTCAAATTTTACTTTGGCATCAAATCTTGTCATTTTTTAATCTAAAAATCAATGTTAACAATACCATGTATTTATTTTCGTAATATCAAATACAATTTGCTCTCTCCTCCAATTTTTTTCTTCAATTATGTTATTTAGAACTTCAATTTATATTACAGTTTTAATAATTTTATAATTATAAGTTTATGTTTGAAAAATAATTATTTTAACTTTTATAATGAAGAGACATTCTTTAATTGATTTTTAATTTCTTACCATAATCAATTAAAAAAAATTTTTTTACTAGTAATAAATAATATTTTAATAAAAGAGGATATTCGACCATTTTATTTTAAAAACCTTGAAAATACTAATTGACAAACGATTAACAAAATAATATTGATATTTATAATAATAATTATTACTATGTTGTTCTTGTTTTATCTAAAAATTTAATGCATAAAAAATAATATTCGACAATCATTTTTAGGATTAAATATACAAACCCTCTGTAATATTAGCGAGATTCGATTTAAGTCCCTATTAATTTTTTTTTTTAAAATCATCCTCGTAATTTCCATATTTCGTAAAATAGGCCCCCGATTGCCATTTTTTAAAAACCCCTCTCGCAATTTCCAGATTCCGTGTAAAGAATCTTTCATTTTCCTAGCGTGGACTGTCACATAGCATTTTTTAATTTTTTTTAATTTTTTTAATTACATATTATATTTTCTTACAATTAATGTTTTTAAGAATTATTGTGTTAATTTTTATTAATATTTTTTTATAAATTATTAATTTAAAGTAATCAAAATATAACATTGGACCAAGCAGCCCAACACAGCAACCCAACACCTGAACATTTGAAAATTATTGTTTCATTTGTCATTGAAATTTCGATGTGGGACTTTCTTTTACATTCCATATTGAAAACATCAGCATGCAATACACGGTCCAAACTTGATGCAACTCAAGTCAAATCCATATACATTATACCTTCCTCTACTCCAATTTGACTGGCTCAATGTTCCATATTTCTCGTGCGTATTCATGAGTGCTACTATTAATTCAATTTTCGGAGAAACCAAAACCAGCTTTAGTGCATATGGTCCTGCTACTACTTCTATGATAGAAATTGTTAGAATGGTTGATGGAGTGAAAATAAGGGTCTTTGATACGCCAGGTTTGAAATATTCTGCTTTTGAGCAAAGTTACAACTAAAAAGTTTTGTCTACGATGAAGAAAATGACCAAAAATTCTCCTCCTGATATTGTTCTATATGGGGACCGCCTCGACCTGCAAACTAGAGATATGAATGATTTACCCATGTTGAGATCAGTTACTAGTGCCCTCGGTCCAGCAATATGGCGTAGTGTGATTGTCACTCTGACTCATGTTGCCTCTGCTCCTCCAGATGGACCATCAGGTTCCCCACTAAGTTATGATGTATGTGTTCAATATTGACATTCTTGTCCAACTATGCTTGAAAAACGACTATGGAAGTTGTTGCATGAAGGACTTCAAAATGCAAGCCATTATATTGTTAACAGTAAAGATTACAAAGGCATGTCTTTGCACGAGGAACAACACTGGACTGAACTATGTGCTAAGTGAATACATGCTTATAAAGAACATGGAATTGATGAATGGTTGCTTGAATAATCTGAGACTATGAATAGCATGTGCAACAAATATTCATCAACAAAGGAGAATGTTAATGACTTCATGGCCATGATTTTTAACCTTGCTCCCACACCCTCGCCTTTCATGGTATAAGGAGATTATTTTACCATAAAAGGTAAGATGAAACATATGATGGAAGAATTAGGCTTTGTTATTGCTGTTGTATTAGGTGAGGTTAAGTTGTAGTAAGAAAACTGGGTTAGAAAATCATAAGTTTTAAACAAGCTAACTATTAAGCTTATACTGCAAGCTAACTACAAAGCTTTTATTTTTCCTTATGATGTCCAACATGTCTCCCGCCGTCAACCTCTCACTGTAAACTTGCTGAAAGTGAATGAATAAATTAGAAGATGATGATCCCATGATCTTGAAAGTAGCTTATAAAGATAAAGCAAATATGGTGGAAGAAGATGATGATATTGTTGCATGCTAACACTAAGAGTAGATAAAATAAAACCTGGTTTGTCATGCTAACACCAAGAAGAAGATGATGATATTGTTGTCATGCTAACATCAATGACGTTTTGACAAACAAAGGCGTAGCTGCAATATCACCAGCTTTTAGAGTCCCACATCAATTGTTTCAGCAACATAATTAGTGTTTATAAATCAATCAAACACATAAACTAAAAAATTGAGAACAGTGAGAGACTTAGTGGGCTGGGTTGGAACTTAAATCTTAAACCCAATTGTAATATTTATTTTGATAATTTAAAAAAATAATTTCTTAAAAAATATTTTAGTAAATAAAAATATTAAGGAATTCCACGTGTATAAATGCCACGTGGACTGCCATACAAACAGGCAGAGGGAATCTTTATTGTAATGTGGCAAACAGGGGTGTATCTGTGGGAATCTGGATATTGTGAGAGGGGTTTTAAAATTTTATTTTTTACCAAGACTAAAATCAAAACTCGTTAATATTACATGAGGTTTTATATATTTAACCCTTATTCTTAATATGGATAGTAAAAATATCTTAATTAACTACTTATGTGAATTTGCACTATACTAAAATGTTGTCCTTTATAAAAAACTAATATTCAACAATTAAATTTCATTTTTTATTAAAATACCTATTAATGTAAATAATAATAATAATAATAATAATAATAATAATAATAGTAATAAAAATATAAATAATAATAATCTTCTTATTATTAATAATAATAAATAATTGGGAAATTAGATAATAAATAATTGTATAAATAATTGTTTATTGTTTTTAATTAACGAATACATATCTTTAAGAGGAATGAGAGAGAAACTAGAGAGAGAGTGTGAGAGTGTTCCACCTTCATCTGGTTTTCTTTGAGTTACTTCTTTTCGACCGGTTTTTCAATGGAGGGAGATTGGCACAGAGTAAAGGGGAGGAAGAACAGAGGCGGTGCAAGGCCTGTTTGGGACATTCTCAGGAAGGAGCTAGAGGTGTCTAGGAAGGAGGTTACGACTATCTTCATAACAGATTTCGAAGAGAATTGGTGTGCTAGGGACTTGTTCTTAGAGTTCAAGGATTTGGGTCTGATAGAAGAGATTGTGATTCCACCTAAAAGGGATTGGCGAGGTCACATATTTGGTTTCGTAAGATTCATCAATGTGGCGGATGAGAAGTTGTTGGAGATGAAGATGGACAACGTATGGCTTGATGGATTCAAAATGAGTGCTAACATATCAAGGATTAAAAGGAAAGATCTGCAGAATAACAACAAACCAGATAAAACAGTGTTACAGATGAATACCTCTAAACGGAATATTCCACCTATTAATGCTGCGAATTTTTTTTCTAAAATCACCAAGGCAGGGGGGAAGCAGGCTCATCAAAATCGTACACTGATATTATCAAGGGAGAGAAGGTGAAGATATCATAGGACTCGACTGAGGCTAATCAAACTCTTTTTTATACTTCCAGTGAAGCTGAAAAACAGAGATTTACCAGAGCCAAAGTAGGTGTTACAAGGAAACCTGGAGATGCTTATGCAGTGGCTAATAGCTTGTTGGAGGAAGGCATATTCACAATATCTGCAACACCCCTGGGGCCTAGCCTGTGTCTTTTAGAGGAGTGCGCTGAAGGTGATCTTGACACTTTGATCCATGAAGGGGGCGACTGGTTAAAGTTCTGGTTTGAAGATGTTAGAGAGTGGAAGGTAGACGATGCTGAATGTGCCAGAGTTGCATATGTATCCATCTACGGAGTGCCCTGTTTTACCAGAAACGACAGATTCTTGAATATACTACTAGCGAATTTCGGGAAAATGATGAATCCACAAACATTGATGCAAAAGTGTAGCAGATTGGATGTAATCAAGATTATGATTTACACTAATCACCTAGAATCAATCAGAAGCAGAGTTAGGGCTTGTGTTGATGGGGTTTGGTTCAACATAATAATCATTGAAGATCCGATTTGGGATTCTGGAGAAGTAGAAGACTGTTCATCGTGAAGCATCTCTTTGTCGGAAGAGGTTGTTTCAGATTCATACCAAGGCTCGTACGGCGGAGATGTGGAAACGGGAAGGTTTGAAACGGAAAGGAACGGTGTGACTCAAAGCCCCATAAAATCTGGGAATCTGAATCATATCATTAAATGCGATGGCGACGTTGGAGCGGAGAACCTGCAAAAGCAAAGAATCGGGGTTCAAATTAACACAGGATCTGCAGAAAACATTAATTACCATCAGCAAAAAAGGGAGAAAATCGCTTGCTTCTCTGAGAGTCTATGTACCACAGATGCAATTTCTATGACTAATGCTAGTATAGCGGTGGATATGATCAAAGAAAAGGGGATGAAATGTTCTTTTAACGAGGAGATAGAAGCGGTGGGCCCAGGTGGTCTTTTCATCACTAATAAAAAAATGGAGGAAAAGGAAGAGGCAAAGGAGAGTAGTCACGTGTGTGGTAAAGGGAAAGAGTACGAAGTGGTCCCCACTTTGGTGTGTGCAACAAAAAATTTTGCTGAAGCTGTTCCAAAGCTGACGTGGAAAGAAGCGAATCAGTCTACCAACTTTGTGGGCCATTGTGAGAAAGTGGTCCTTCATCAAGTGGGCCAAGGGGAGATCGCTACTCCTCTCTTATTGGGCCAAGGAGGATACGTTGACCAGAATGAGGAGGTTTTTGCAAATTCATGCATGCATGGGAGGAACAATTCTAATTCAAAGAAAGCTGTTAAGCATTTCAAGATAAAAGAAGCAAACAACAAAGGGAAACAAAGTTTATGTTTTGATGATCATTGTAAGAGGATAAAAAATTGCAAAAAGTCTAGAAAGAAAATAAGAGAGGTGTTGGACCTAGGGGAGCAAGCACACAACTATATTTACCCTGTTGGTATTCGTCTTCAAGATGGGAAGGAAGCTGCTCTTCAAGGAGATGCTCATCATTCCAATAAGAAAAAACTTTTCTTGAAGCCGAATTATTTGTCCGGAGGATTACCTTTAACATGTGATTCTATTTCTAGTGCCGACATCTCAAATTGCAATAGAAGAATTTCTAATGGAGTGTTGAATAAGGCAGCGGAGGGGCTGTGGAATTCTATGGTCAAGCTTGGCATCAAAAACATTTCCGACAAGTTTGATCCAATAGTAAAACTAAAGGAGATGGAAGAGAGGGATACCAAAGGGGGAGAGGAGGCGACGGGGACCAACAAACAACCTATCCAATGATTATTTTTTCTCTAAATTTAAGAGGAGGAGGAAGCCGGGCCAAGAGGAAGAGAGTAGGCTACCACATTCAAAAAGGTGATGTAGATATTTGTTTTATTCAAGAGACAAAATTAAGTGGAATAGAGTGTAATGTTGTGAAAGAATTGTGGGGTGACAACCAAGTGGAGTGGTCTTTTTTGGATGCTAATGAGGCGTCGGGAGGCATTCTTACCATGTGGAAAAAGGATCTCTTCAATCTTGTTTTTAGTTTTCGTGGAGAGGGCTTCTTAGGCCTTTGTGTGGAGAAGGAGGGTAAACTCATTTACTTTGTGAATGTCTATGCTTCTTGTGACTTGAACACGAGGAAGAGATCATGGGAGAGGATATGTGAGTTCAAAATCAATAATGCTAAAGGCTCGTGGAGCATAGGAGGAGACTTTAATTCTATCAATTCTTTAGAAGAGAGAATTGGGACTTCAAGTCATAGCTATAGGAGGGAGATAATGCTATTCAAAGAATTCATAGAGGAAATGGAGTTGGTGGATCTCCCTACAATAGGAGGCAAGTTTACTTGGATTAAAAGTAATGGCAAGTCTATGAGTAGGATTGATAGATTCCTTCTATCGGATTGCTTTGTTGAAGATTGGAAGGTGGAGGGACAATACATAGGCGAGAGGGATGTGTCCGACCATGCTTCTATTTGGTTGAAAGATAATAGAAAGAATTGGGGCCCCAAACCTTTCAAGTTCAATAATATGTGGTTAAAACATGAAGAGTTTGATATCTTTGTGAAGGAGGAATGGAAGAAGTTAGTGGTTATAGGAAGAGGTGATTATTGCTTGGTCGAAAAGTTGAAAACTCTTAAAAACCGGATAGCTTGGTGGAACAAGAGCGTTTATGGGTGGATAGATCCCAAAATCAATAGTGATGGGAGAGAGTTGCACTCTTTAGATAACGTGTTTGTTCATTTTGCAGGTAATGTTCCGGATGATGTGGTAGCAAAAAGATTTAAAGTGGCGGAGGATTTTTGGGACAACATAAATAAGAGAGAAGGCATTCTAAGATTAAAGTCGAGACAACTTTGGCTTTCCGAAGGTGATGACAACACTCGCTATTTCCATAATTCACTTAAAGAAAGAAGAAGAAGGAATGCTATTTGTTCCATCGACTCTTCGGAGGGAAGATTAGAGGGGGTTGAAGAAATTAAAGAGTACATCTTCAAGCACTTTGAGAAGTTCTTTAAAGAAGATTGTCTTTTAAGGCCGGAGCTTAGAGGGATCAATCTTAACTCTTTATCTTTAGAAGACTCATTGGACTTAGAGAAACCTTTTGAAGAAGATGAAGTGAAGGAAGCTATTTGGTCTTGCGATGGCAATAAGAGTCCGGGGCCGGATGGCTTCTCTTTGGAGTTCTATAAAAGGAATTGGATCATCATTAAAGAAGACTTTATGAAGTGTTGCAATGACTTCTATCACAAAGGTACCTTTGTTAAATCCATCACCTCATCTTTTCTCGCTCTAATTCCTAAGAAGAAGAATCCGCAAAACTTGTTTGAATATCGACCCATTTGTTTAGTGGGGAGTATTTATAAGATCATTGCAAAGATGCTAGCGGCTAGGATGAGAAGTGTAGTGGATAAGTTGGTATCTTCCAACCAAACCGCTTTCGTTCCGGGAAGAAGTATGATGGATGATGTCCTAATTGTTAATGAAATTCTTGATTGGGCAAAGAGGAAGAAGAAGGGGTGTTTATTACTCAAAGTGGATTTCGAAAAGGCTTATGACTCAATTTCTTGGAATTATTTAAGGTGGATTTTGGTGAAAATGGGATTTGGCAAAAGATGGATGAAATGGATGGAAGCTAGTATCTTTACCAATTTCATGTCCGTGTTGGTAAATGGAAGTGCGACTAGAGAATTCAAGGTCCAAAGAGGTTTGCGACAAGGAGACCCCATGTCTCCTTTCTTGTTTGTTCTTGCTATGGAAGGATTGACCGCTTTAACCAAAAACTCCGTGGAGGTGGGTGAATTTAAACCTTTCAAGTATGGGGTCAACGACTTTGTGGATATTGTCCAATTTGCGAACGATACCATCATTCTAGGAGAACCCACCTATGATAACCTTTGGAGTTTAAAAGTGTTGTTGAGAGGTTTTGAATTGGTTTCCGGTTTGAAAATCAACTTTCATAAAAGTAACTTGTTTGGAACGCACATAGGAGATTGGTTTTTAAACTCGGCGACCACCTTCCTTGCGTGCAAAAAAGGTTGCTTTCCGTTTAAATTCCTTGGTATTTGGGTGGGTGAAGGCGCGTATAAGAAGAAGGTGTGGCAAGAGGTGATAGACAATATAAAATCAAGACTTTCTAAATGGAAAGGAAGAAATATATCCATCGGTGGGAGGGTGACTCTTATTGTCTCTGTTATTAATTCTATACCTATCTTCACTCTTTCGTTCTACAAAGCTCCGAGCAAAATTATTCAAGCTATAAGAAGTCTTCTTAGCAACTTTTTGTGGCGTGGGAATACTAAATCTAGATGCATACATTGGGTGATGTGGGAGAATGTGTGCAAGCCTAAAGAGAAAGGAGGGTTAGGTATTAGAGATGTGGGAGAATTGAACAAATCCCTTCTTCTTAAATGGAAGTGGAGAATCTTAAAGGAAGATAAGACTATTTGGAGTAGATTCTTACTCTTGAGATACCACAATCCCAAAACTAAAGTGTTGGCTTCTAGCAAGGATCTTTTAAACGGGGACGATTCCCGTTGGTGGAGAGACATTGTTCTTAATGACTTCAAAGAGGATGATTTGGGACAAGGATTTAACGAATGGGTTAAATGTGAGTTTAAGCAAGGAAACAATATACTTTTTTGGTATAGTTGTTGGGTGGATGATCATCCGCTTCGCGTCACCTTCCCGCTTTTGTTTGCTAGAACAACCAACAATCTTTGCATGGTGAGTGAGCTCTTCTCTTCTAATCAATAGGTTACCTCTAAAAGACCAACTCGTCAATAGAGGTGTGCCTACTCTTTCTTCCATAGATTGTCTTTTTTGTTCAAATCATCCGGAAACTTTGGATCATCTTTTTTTCCATTGCCATGCTACAAAGGCGGTGTGGAATAGAATTTATACGTGGTTGGGGAATGATTTGAATCTTTCTCTATAGGAGTTCAAGAATTTTGGGAGCATCCAAGAAAAGGTGAAAAACACTAACATTAAAGTTATTCTAAATTCTATTTGGATAGCCTTAATTTGGTGTACTTGGAATATGAGAAATACAATGATTTTTGATGACGGTATCTTTAGCTTCGACGATGTGATATCAAACATCATGTTTTCTTCATGGAGATGGGTTAGTAACAAGGAACTTCCTAGTAGGATAAATTTTTATGATTGGTATAAATTGCCATTACTTTGTAACAAAACTCTCTAGAGTATCTTCGATGTAAGGGTTGCACCCCTAGTGCGATATCTTATATTCAATTGCTTATTAAAAAAAAAATAAAAGATTTTAAAAAATGATAAGTACTATTATTATTATTAATATTAATTTTATTATTTTATTAAAAAGTATACATATAAGTATTTTAATAAAACAAATCGTTGATTATTATTTTTGGGAAAGCTATATAATATAAACATATCGAAATTTATATAAGTAAATTATTAACATATTTATACTACACAAAAACAAGATAATTGTCAAATACTAATTTTGATCCAATCAAAAATAAAATAAAATAAAAAGAATGGTAGAACAATATTAAGATATTTATACCACACAAAAACAAGAGAATGGTTGAATATTGTTAATATCTATACCAAACAAAAACAAGAGAATGGTTGAATTATTATTTCTGTGTAAAAGTAAACTTTCTTTTTGACGTCTATTCCCACGATGTACAAATATGTATTATTAAATTATTGTCAATAAATATAAAATAAATTTGTATTGTTATTTTATATCCGTTAATTTTTTCTTGATTTGCCGAAAGGCGGATGAGGTTTGGAAGGAAATGGTTTCTTGGATAGAATTGTCTAATTATAAGAGGTGGATTTTAAGGAGTTTTTGGAGATGGTTTTCTTTTTGTAAATTCAAGAAAGATGGGGTGTGTTTGGTTGGCAATTATTTGAAGTATTTGACTTGTTAGGAACGGCATAATATTTAAGAATTCGGTGTGGGATACCCGCGATGTCGTGTGGAGTTGTAAAGCGCTCATTTGGAGGTGGTCTTTTATTTGGAATATTCCTCGTACCGATTATAACTTTTATGAGTTTGACAAAAACTCTTTGTATTACTTAAGTTACGTATCAATTGGTGTGTAATTTTTCCCCGCGGTATAATTCGTGTCTTTTGTAATCTTGTTCCGTAAACTTTTATTCTCATCAATGAAACTTGCTTACCAAAAAATAATAATAATTTTTTATTTTTAATTTAGAGTTAAATTAATAAAAATAAAATTAGAGTTTGTGCCAAAAATAATTGTGTTTGGGTTTTCATGACAACCTTAAAATTTATATATTAATAAGATTAAGATTATACATACTATAATCAAGTAAAATATTCAATTCATGACAACCGTTTTTGCCTCATTTTTCTTTTGAATATTGGTCAAAATGAAATTATATATCCATGTGTATATGTGAATATGCAGGATACTTTTAATAATTTTGTATGCATTTAATAAGAAAAACAAGTGATTGAATCACTATTTCATTAATTATCAGCGTTGATGTTTCAAAAGTATCGCATGTATGCGATTTATTCATTTTGTATTAAAGAGTACAATAATATCATGACGTAATACAACAACAAATCCTAGATTGGGGAACGTTTCCAAAACATGTTCCACCTATATTATATCCAAAAAAATCGCAAGTCTTTGTGCACCCTTTATTGTCTAGGCAAGTCCCGCGGCCGAGGCACTTATATAATGGCTGCGGAATCATGGCATCTAAGCTAGTTGTGAATCCTGCAACAAAAATTAAGATAAATTTTAATAAATATTATAACTTCAAATGACCACCGTATAAATAATGTTGCCGTAGATTGCACACCACAACTTGTTCATGGTTAATTAGTGAAAAAAACATTAAATAGATGATATAAAAATAACTTGTTGTTGTAACCTGAGAGCAATATAAATGCAACACACAAAATCCCCCAAACTCGAGATTGATTAATACAAGAAGCCATTGAGTAGTTTTACTTTCTGTGAGTGCTATTGATCTCTAAACTAACATATATATATATATATATATATATATATATATATATATATATATATATATATATATATATATATATATATATATATATATATATATATATATATATATATATATATATATATATATATATATATATATTCCAATTACTTTCAGAGTAAGTATTTTTTAATTTACTCCAAATTATAGTCTTTAATTAAGACTTAATTGAATGATCAATTAAATAAAAATATTAATTAATCATTGGATTAAATATAATTTAAATGCTATGATTTGGAATAAGTTAAAAAAATTTATTCTTAAAGTATATATATAATATTAAATTTTTAACATATAGATCATATTCATAAAATCTAACATCAATCGAAAATCAATTAATATGTTAAAAAGAATGATCAAAATTAACAGTTTTGTTAAAATTTTGTAAGAGGTTGATTTTTATACATCTCGATGACATATCAAATGATTTCTGATTGATGTTAAATTTTATGGACATGATCCATATGATTTTAGCTTTCAATCCAACGGAGAATTTTACTATACGGATATGCGGTAAAGAGTTATCGGAGGTGTCATATTAATATATTTGACACGTAGGTGTCATTTGAACTTGTCCATATATATATATATATATATATATATATATATATATATATATATATATATATATATATATATATATATATATATATATATATATATATATATATATATATATATATATATATATATATATATATATATATATATATATATGAGATCTGAGAACTTTTAGCCATTAAATTTAAGCAGGACCGGCCCTGTGCATGTGCAAGAAGTGCTATAGCACAGGGCCCCAAATTTTAGGAGGCCCCAAATTTAAAAAGGTTCAATTTTTTTATATAGATATTAATCAAAATAAATAAAATATTATAATAAAAATTCAATAAACCAAAAAAATGATATAATAAAATTTTAATACATACAAAAATTGAGATAGATCGAAATTCAAAATAATTATGATTAAATATTTTATTGATTAATATATAATTTTATTTTTCATGTGCTTTTTTAAATTATTATAATTGTTTTTATATTTTAAATTTGGGTCCATTTTTAAAATTAGAACGGGGCCTCTGCTTTGATTGGGCCGGCCCTGAATTTAAGTTAGTGACTCAGATTTGCTTCACATTTTAAAATATTTAATTATTGGTCAAGTGAACAAGATATTTATGTATAATCGCTTATTATGAGAAACGACAGCAACTAATTATAGCATTTAGATTATATCAAATAGAATGAATGGTCTAGATTGTATATCTTACTTAAAAATAAACATGCGATCAATCATTACAGCCGATTCTTTATTCTCAAATCTTAATATTAATTGATGAATTTTTTATTAATAAAATTAAATAATTCTTTCAATATGACATATATAATATTTACTTAGAATAATTATTATTTTTTGAAATATTTTCATATAAATTAATTACATTATTTAGCAGGTCAAAATATTTTAAATAAATTTTTATAAGAAACTATTTTTTTTTTAATTTTTTTAAAGCAAATTCTTTACTAAATATATGTAATTCTATTAAAATAATGTTAATTTCTTGATTTGATTTAGTTTTCAAAATACATGTATTTATATAAAAAAAATATATTGATTGTTATAAAATCCTATTGAGAACGTGTATAATAAATTATTGCTGCTCAATATATATATATATATATATATATATATATATATATATATATATATATATATATATATATATATATATATATATATATATATATATATATATATATATATATTACAGTTTTGGTCCCTCTGTTTTGGGTTTTCCACGATTTTGGTCCCCCTATTTTCTTTTTCAACAGTTTTGGTCCCCCATCCTAATTTTGATGCAACTGTTCATGTACGGACATGTACTATTCATGCACTGTTCATGGACAAAATTGGGATGGGGGACCAAAACTGTTTAAAAAAAATAGGGGGACCAAAATCGTGAAAAACCTAAAACAAGGGGACCAAAATTGTAATTTAGCCATATATATATATATATATATATATATATATATATATATATATATATATATATATATATATATATAAGCCGACTCTAGTGGGAACACTTCGTTAATATGATACAATCTAATTGGTATATATATATAGTGATAAAAATTAAATTTGTAATAATCTGTATAATATAAATCTAAAAAAATACAATATATGCAATGTTAATTGATACTGATACAATACGAGTATTTAAATAACGGTATCATTATATATACATGTCCAAAATAAAATATACAACTATGGCAAATATATATATATATATATATATATATATATATATATATATATATATATATATATATATATATATATATATATATATATATATATATATATATATATATATATATATATATATATATATATATATATATATATTAGTGCACAATCAAAAACTAAGATCTATGTACAATATTTGAAATTACACATAATCCACAGCAGAAGACTACGATAATAAAACTCTTATAAAACATCATCGAACGAGCTAAACACAATTACTAGAAATCACAATATTTTGGTGAACAATGGAAGCTACTCACATTTATGGTTAAGTCCTAATACATATATTTGAAGGATAGAAAAACACTTAGAAAGGGGGGTTTGAATAAGTGTAGCTTTAAAACTTGTAAGATAAAAAACAATTTGCACAATAATTTTTATCCTGGTTTGTTGTTAACTAAACTACTCCAGTCCACCCCCTTGGAGTGATTTACCTCACCTGAGGATTTAATCCACTAATCACACAAGATTACAATGGTTTTCCACTTAGATAACCTCTACGTCTTCTAGAGTATTCTGATCACAATCTGATCACTCTAGGAACAAACTGCTTAGATACCCTCTAAGACTTTCTAGAGTATACTGATCACAACCTGATCACTCTAGTTCTTACAACTTAATGTAAACAAATTCTTATAAGAGTTACAATGCTTCTTAATAAGCTATTATCAAAACTGTGATTTTTCTCTTAAGTTTAAGCTTAATCTCACTGATATATTATAACAGCAATGTAGTGAGGTTGAAGATGAAGTTTGAGAGCTTTTTGAATTTGACAGCATTTCATATCCGCAGAAACTCGTGCTTCTGCAAGTTCATGAATGAATTCCTTTTCTTCAAAACAATATCTCCCCCAAGACGACTGAACCAAAATTCTTCATAGGGCCTCAGCACACCAGTTTGATGATATTCAAGACCAGTAGCATTAGATACTTGTCTATCAACCTGTGGCCAACAAACTCTGCCATGAAGAGGACCAGTACATCCTTCTTCATCATTCAGGTTGTACAACTTCCTTATCAACTTTTCAGTTATCACAACTTCATGCCCTAACACGAAGGAGATGATTGCAGTTGGGGTAACTGTTGCATGAGCCCAGAAATCTTTCACTAGAGCAGGATAAATTGGTCCAACCAATCTATCAAGGTAGTTTGACCAGCCTTGAGCCATTGTCTTTGCATCGGGTTTGAAACCATGTACTTGTAGATTTTCAAAATCCACTGAAGATTCACAAAGAACTTCCATTTCTGATGTAGGAATGGAACAGGTCTTCAATGGAGCATACCCATACTTGCTAAAAACCAGATGAGTAGAAGACATTTCTGCTTGGCTTGATGAACTTGACGAAGGATTCATGGTGATATACTGAGATGTAGTCACAAACTAGGGTTTATGTGATGAATGAGAGATGAAGGAGAGGGATGAATGAAGAGAGAGAGAGAGAGAGAGAGAGTAAAAAAAATGAAATGAAAGTGAAGACGAGTATATAAAAGGTTGGATAAAAGAAAATAAAATAAAACAAAATGCAATATGTTTTAAGAGAAATGATTACAGAAAAACATGACATCAATTTGCATTTAATGAGATATGACGTTAGGAGAGATAAAGTGAAAAATTGACATGATTTGCACAGTTACCTAGGGCGGCGTCTTCTCAACTACACGCATGCTTGTCCAAAAATAGTGAACACGTGTTCATTTTCTGGAAAACTGATGACAGCTGTTTTACTCTAAAAGACATTCTGAATCAACTTAGATAATGAAACGTTAGTAATAACAGAATCAGAACTTCTAATTGATCATTATCAGAACTTCTTATAAAAACATAATCCCAACACATTTCAGAACTTAACCATACGTAAGACCTTCTCATATTCTCATTCTGGGCATAAATCCATACTGATATTCTTCAGAATGAACTTAAACCTATCTTCAGCAAGGGGTTTTGTAAAGATATCAGCCCATTGATGGTCTGTATCCACAAAGTTTAAAGAAAGAACACCCTTCTGAACATAGTCCCTAATGAAATGATGTTTGATCTCAATATGTTTAGCTTTGGAATTTAAGATAGGATTCTTAGATAAACATATGGCAGAAGTATTATCACAGAAGATAGGAATGTTACTCTCATATATTTGATAATCTTCTAGCTGACTTTTCATCCAGGGCATTTGTGTGCTACAACCAGCAGCAGCAACATATTCTGCTTCTGTTGTTGAGAGGGCAATGGTAGCTTGCTTCTTGCTGTACCAGGAGATCAGGTGACTTCCAAGAAATTGACAACTTCCAGAAGTACTCTTCCTTTTCAATTCTATCTCCAGCATAGTCAGCATCACAAAATCCTACTAAGTTGTATTCTTTAGATCTTCTATAGACTAAACCAACATTAGTAGTACCTTTCAGATACCTCAGAATTCTCTTAACAGCAGTTAAGTGAGATTCTCTAGGATGTGATTGGAATCTAGCGCACAAACAAACACTGAATAAAATGTCAGGTCTAGAAGCAGTTAAATATAGAAGAGATCCAATCATACCTCTGTACAACTTCTGATCTACCATCTTACTTACCTCATCCTTACCTAGGACACACGTTGGATGCATAGGAGTTTTGGCTTCTTTGCTTTCAGAAAGATTAAACTTCTTCAGAGGTTCTTTCACATACTTCGTTTGATGAACATATGTTCCATCAGAAGTTTGATTGATTTGAATCCCAAGAAAATACTTGAGTTCTCCCATCATACTCATTTTAAATTCAGCCTGCATAGACTTAGCAAACTCCTTCCCAAGTGTAGCATTAGATGTTCCAAAAATAATATCATCAACATAAATTTGACAAATTAAAATGTCCTTCTTAGATGTTTTACAGAAGAGAGTCGTATCCACTTGTCCTCTAGTGAAACCATTATTCAGAAGGAAAGAACTTAATCTTTCATACCATGCTCTAGGAGCTTGCTTCAAACCATACAATGATTTCTTTAGTTTGAAAACATGTTCTGGAGACTTGGAGTCTTCAAAACCAGGAGGTTGGTGGACATAGACTTCCTCATCTATATAGCCATTTAAGAAGGCACTCTTAACATCCATCTGATACAGAGTGATGTTATGTTGAGTGGCAAAGGAGATTAATAAGCGAATAGATTCTAACCTGGCCACTGGTGCAAAGGTTTCTGTATAGTCAATACCTTCTTGCTGACTATAACCCTGAGCCACCAGTCTGGCTTTGTTTCTTACCACTTCTCCCTTGTCACTAAGCTTGTTTCTGAAAACCCACTGTGTACCAATGATGTTGAATCCTTTTGGTCTAGGAACAAGATCCCATACATCATTCCTTGTAAACTGATTAAGTTCTTCTTGCATGGCAATTATCCAGTCTGGATCTTCTAGAGCTTGATCAACAGAAGTTGGCTCGATCAAAGAAACAAGACCTAATTGACATTCTGCATTGTTCTCAAGGAATGCTCTTGTTTTGATAGGATCATCTTTCTTTCCAAGAATCACATCTTCTGAGTGAGCTGAGGTGAGTCTAGAAGATCTTCTGACTGTTGGCTCTTCAGAAATTCTGAGATTCTCTAAAGATGCAGCAACTTGATCTTCTGATCCTTTGCTTCTGAGATTTTCAGCTTCTCAAACTTTGCTTCTTGGTTCTTCAGCTTCTGATATATCAATATTTATATCTGCAAAATTCTCAAACTGCTTTGGCTTTTCAAGACCAAGCTTATCATCAAATCTGATATTGATTGATTCTTCCACAACAAATGTTTCAGTATTGTATACTCTGTAGCGTTTAGAGCGTTCAGAATATCCAAGAAGGAAACGTTTTTGTGCCTTAGAATCAAACTTACCAAGATGATCTTTAGTATTCAGAATGAAACAAGCACATCCAAAAGGATGAAAATATGAAATGTTGGGCTTTCTGTTCTTCCACAATTCATAAGGAGTCTTATTTAGAATAGGTCTTGTAGAGATTCTATTCTGAATATAACATGCAGTATTTATTACTTCTTCCCAGAAGTGCTTAGCCATATTGGTTTCATTGATCATGGTTCTGGCCATTTCTTGTAGAGTCCTATTCTTTCGCTCTACAACTCCATTTTGCTGTGGAGTTCTAGGGCAAGAGAAATCATGGGCAATACCATTTTCTTTGAAGAACTCCTCAAAGAATCTGTTCTCAAATTCACCACCATGATCACTTCTGACCTTTATGATTTTGCACTCCTTCTCAGATTGAATCTGAGTGCAGAATTCAAAGAACACTGAGTGAGACTCATCCTTGTGTTTTAAGAACTTTACCCATATCCAGCGGCTATAATCATCTACGATGACTAATCCATATTTCTTCCCTCTGACAGATGCTGTTTTGACTGGTCCAAACAGATCAATGTGCAGAAGTTCTAACGCCCTAGAGGAAGAGACAACATTCTTAGATTTGAATGCAGGTTTGGAGAACCTGCCCTTCTGACATGCTTCACCAAGAGCATCTGATTTGTATTTCAGATTTGGGAGTCCTCTGACCAGATTTAGTTTGTTAATCTGAGAAATCTTTCTCAAACTAGCATATCCTAATCTTCTGTGCCAGACCCATTGCTCTTCAGAAACAGACATAAGGCAAGTCACCTTCTGCTTCTCAAGATCTGAAAGATCAATCTTATAAATGTTGTTCTTTCTCTTGCCTGTAAATAGGATTGAGCCATCCTTCTGACTTACAGCCTTGCAAGACTTTTGATTGAAGATTATGTCATAACCATTGTCACTTAATTGACTTATGGATAATAAGTTATGCGCTAATCCTTCTACAAGAGGTACATTAGTTATGGAAGGAGAGTTACCAATACTTATGGTTCCAGAGCCAATTATCTTTCCCTTCTGATCTCCTCCAAACTTGACTTCTCCACCAGACTTAAGCACCAGGTCTTGGAACATAGACCTTCTTCCCGTCATGTGTCGCGAGCACCCAGAGTCCAGGTACCATGACATTTTGTGCTTTGTCTTCTTTGCTGCTAAGGATATCAGCAACAGAAATTATCTTCTCCTTAGATACCCACAATTTCTTGGGTCCTTTCTTGTTAGTTTTCCTCAAGTTCTGATTGAACTTGGGTTTAGCATGATAAGTAACAGGAGGAACAGCATGATATTCTTTAGGTTTGGCAGCATGATATTTTTTAGGTTGTGTCACATGCTTCTTGGTGTGTGTAGTGTTAAAGCTTTTGGCATGTGAAGTGAGACTAATATCATGTGAGTGGCCATATTTGAACTAATCATACAATGGCTTGTATGTGATTTTCAAACCATCAACAGGTTCAAATTTGTGTGGGGTATCACCCTCATAGCCAACGCCAAATCTTTTGTTTCCAGAAACACCATATATCATAGAAGCAAGATGACTTCTGCCAATACTTCTAGATAGAAACTTTTTGAAGCTCGAGTCATATTCTTTCAGAATATGATTGAGGCTCTAGATAGAAACTTTTTGATTTAGAAGGAGATCCAACATCTTTGGATAATTTTAAAACTTTTTTCCTTCAGTTCAGAATTTTCCATCTCCAGCTTCTTAGTTTCAAATTCAAATAGCTTTTTCAGCTTTTTGTATTTGATACTAAGATGAGCCTTGAGTTCCAGAAGTTCAGTTAAACTGGAAACTAACTCTTCTCTAGATAGTTCAGAAAATACCTCTTCAGAATCTGATTCTGATGTAGATTCTGATCCGTCATCCACTATGGCCATCAGTGCAAGGTTTGCCTGCTCGCCTTCAGAGTTTTATTCTGATTCTGATTCTGAATCATCCCATGTTGCCATAAGACCTTTCTTCTTATGAAACTTCTTCTTGGGATTCTCCTTCTGAAGTTTTGGACATTCATTCTTGAAGTGTCCAGGCTCATTGCACTCATAACAGATGACCTTCTTCTTGTCAGATCTTCTGCCTCCAGAAGATTCTCCTCTTTCAGGCTTCTTTGAACTTCTGAAGTTCTTGAACTTCCTTTGCCTGCTCTTCCAGAGTTGGTTTACCCTTCTGGAGATCATGGACAGTTCATCTTCTTCTTCTGATTCTGATTCTTCAGAATCTTCTTCTTCAGCCTGAAAAACATTAGTGCAATTTTTATAATTAGATTTTAATGCAATAGACTTACCTTTCTTCTGAGGTTCATGAGCATCCAGCTCAATTTCATGACTCCTCAGAGCACTGATCAATTCTTCAAGAGAGACTTCATTCAGATTCTTGGCAATTTTGAAAGCAGTCACCATAGGACACTGTCTTCTTGGCAAGCTTCTGATGATCTTCTTGACATGATCAGCCCTTGTGTATCCCTTGTCAAGAACTCTTAATCCAGCAGTTAGCGTTTGAAATATTGAGAACATCTTCTCAATATTTTCATCATCCTCCATCTTGAAGGCTTCATACTTCTCGATCAAGGCAAGAGCTTTAGTCTCATTGACTTGGGCATTTCCTTCATGGGTCATTTTCAATGACTCATATATATCATAGGCAGTTTCCCTGTTAGATATCTTCTCATATTCAGCATGAGAGATAGCATTCAGCAAAACAGTCCTACACTTATGATGATTTTTGAATTGCTTCTTTTGATCATCATTCATTTCTTGTCTTGTAAGCTTTACACCAGTAGCTTTCACTGGATGTTTGTAACCATCCATCAGAAGATCCCATAAGTCACCATCTAGACCAAGGAAGTAACTTTCAAGTTTGTCTTTCCAGTATTCAAAGTTTTCACCATCAAATATTGGTGGTCTAGTATAACCATTGTTACCATTTCCATTGTTTTGCTCAGCAGAGCCAGATGTAGATGTATGTGTTGGATCTTCACTAGCCATCTTGACTTAAGCGTTTTTCTCTTCCTGAATCTTTTCTAAACATGGTGAAGTGCTTGCACCTTAGAACCGGCGCTCTGATGCCAATTGAAGGATAGAAAAACACTTAAAAAGGGGGGGGGGGGGGGTTTGAATAACTGTAGCTTTAAAACTTGTAAGATAAAAAACAATTTGCACAATGGTTTTTATCCTGGTTCGTTGTTAACTAAACTAATCCAGTCCACCCCTTGGAGTGATTTACCTCACCTGAGGATTTAATCCACTAATCACACAAGATTACAATGGTTTTCCACTTAGATAACCTCTAAGTCTTCTAGAGTATTCTGATCACAACCTGATCACTCTAGGAACAAACTGCTTAGATACCCTCTAAGACTTTCTAGAGTATACTGATCACAACCTGATCACTCTAGTTCTTACAACTTAATGTAAACAAATTCTTATAAGAGTTACAATGCTTCTTAATAAGCTATTATCACAACTGTGATTTTTCTCTTAAGTTTAAGCTTAATCTCACTAATATATTACAACAGCAATGTAGTGAGGTTGAAGATGAAGTTTGAGAGCTTTTTGAATTTGACAGCGTTTCTGTATGTTTGCGCAAAGAGTTGTGTTCAGCTTCTCTTCAGAACTTCTATTTATAGGCGTTTGAGAAGATGACCGTTGAGAGCATTTAATGCTTTGCGTGATCCGTACAGCATTGCATTTAATGTTTCACTCTTTTGTCAACTACCTCGAGCCTTGCTTTCGCTGTGTCTACTGACGTTGCCTTTAATAGCTACTAACGTTCCTTTTGTCAGTCAGCGTAGCCTGCCATCTTGTACTTGCTTCTGATCTGATGTTTGTGTAAACAACGTTTGAATATCATCAGAGTCAAACAGCTTGGTGCAGAGCAACTTCTTGTCTTCTGACCTTGAAGTGCTTCTTAGCGTGATACCATGAGAACTTCATTGCTTCTGCTTCTGATCTCAAGTCCTTCTGATGCTTCCATAGACCATGTTATGATTCTGCTTGACCATCTTCTGATGTCTTGCTAGACCATGTTCTGATGTTGCATGCTGAACCTTCTGAGTCAGTTCTTCTTGCGCTGATTTTGTGCATACTCTTTATGTGATTCCTGAAATGGAAATTGCATAGGATTAGAGTACCACATTATCTCATACAAAATTCATATACATTGTTATCATCAAAACTAAGAATATTGATCAGAACAAATCTTGTTCTAACAATATTTACAAAATGATGCATAACACGAATTTTGCATAAAGCGTTAATTTCTTTAACGTGCTATCATTCTACAAAGCGATTAAAGTAATACCTTCTTTGCACACTTTTGAGAATTTTATCATCACCATCCAAACTTTTGAGTTGATACAAACTCTACACATATTTTTTTCCTTGCTCCTTGCGGAACCAAAATCTTAAACAATCAAAATTAGAAATATCAGACCAAACTTATATGTACAAAGCCAAAAATTTAAACAAACTAAAATTAAACAAGCTTAATAATATAAAACCATATATATATAAAAAAAACACATTTAATACTAAATTTTTAAGAAAATCCAACTAAAATTATCCAACATAAAACAATAACCAAGTACTAACATAGTACTAAATACCAACATCCAAAAGTTACTAAATACTTAAAACATAAAAAAAAAAACGTAAGACAAAATACTAGTAAACTCCTAATCAAGAATGTCATCACCAATATCATTACCATCACCACCAGCATCAACATCATCCACCCCCGCAGAAAAGAAAGGCTTGCCCTCAGGCCAATTTGCATAAGCAGCATAATCCTCGTGAGAAGGAAAATGAGGGACCTCACCCGAAGGTGCAGAATGATGCAGATACAATTGCCTCATAGAGTCCATAAGGAACTCACTAGACCTCCTTCCAGCCTCAAGCGCATCCCAAGTATAACTAAAAAATGCTCTCAACCTCGGATCCCAATCCTCATAATCAAGAGTCTCACCATGCTCACCTGCAGAAGAGGGCTCACCAGCATCCTTCTTCTTTTTCTTAGCAGCCAACTTTGCATTACAGTAGCGGTTGATGTAAATATCATTAACCACATCTCTCCCCCTTTCGTTCACCACATTTGGAAAACGGACACCCTGCTTTTGACACAAAGAAGTAATCAAACAAGGAAAAATGATAGGTGTGCTAGAATGTACCCCGGGACGACGAGTGTTCTCGATGAAAATCTTCATCTCATTAGCAATGATTTTAGCAACGTCGACCGTCTTGTTTTCCAAGATGTGATAAACAAGCAAAGCCACATCAAGAGGTGCAGAAGACTTATGAAACCTAGGCCTTATGTTAAACACAATCCGAAGCAGCACCGCCTGAGCCAAAGGAGTCATATCAATCCTGTTGTATCTAATCGGCTCCTGACTATTGTTCAACTCCACATGCTTTCCCGGTTTAAGGATCACACGAGAAATTACCTCCTGGTCTTGATGAGTTCTTCGTGCTACAGAAAACTCATCAGTCTGGAGATTTGGATCAAACGGATTCCAAGGATGGCCAAGGAGCTCACTAATCGCATTACGCGAAAAATCGATCTCCTTACCACGAACAAAAGACTTATAAGAACAAATCTCACCCTCCGGTTGAAGTGCATTAGCATAAAACTCACGGAAAATCTCGTAGTTGATGCAATCAACCGGGTGAGCAACCTTCCCCACTTCTTTGCATTGAAAATATTCGCTATTTCTTTGCAGGTTCCCTCCGTGTCAATCACAAACTTCCTCTCCGCCAAAATCTTTTTCTTTTCCAGCATGGGCATACGGTCTTGGTGGCTGGCACTTCTGAACTGCAATGCATCAAAATCTCTTGATGGAGGATTTGAGCTACCGGCCTCAGTTGCATCTTTTTGAGACTTGGATCGCTTCCTTTGCCTGCTAAACATCTGTACACAAAAGATCAAACCAAACAAAACAGGCCACCAAAATTGTTAGCAACAGAACACACCACAACTTATAGGAAGACAATAAAAATTGCAGGTCTGAGGTAACTCGCCCGGCGAGCCAGAATGCTCCGCCGGGCGAAATGAGCGAAACAATAACAATGGCTCTGTAGAACAAGTCTGCCACTTTCAACCAAAATCACTACTATCTCTAGAATCCTAATTGCTCCCTAATCAACTCTAGACTAATTCTAACCTATTTCAACCAAAGGTTTTCAAAACCCTAACTAAATGCAAGCTCTAATCTACTAGACAAGAACAAAACATGAGAAAAAAATTTACCTTAGCTTAAATTAATGGAAGGGGTGAGCAAGAATGGAGGATATGTGAGCTTGGAGGATAGGAAATGGCTAGGGCAAACTAATAGAAGGGGGGAACGAAAAGTGAAGCTTTGAAAATGTATAGAAAAGAGTGGGCGTCACTCTTTTAGCCCCCTTGGCTACAGCCCACGCACGTGACAATCTGTCACAGAAAACGCACCTTCGCCCGGCGAGACAAATGCTCCGTCGGGCGCTCCACACCAGAATTAGCAAAAATGCTTTCAGATTACAGGTCTGCCTCATCTCTTACACTTAAAAATCAAACTAGATCTAAAGCAATTAAAACAAATAAAACAGAAGCAAATACTTACAATGCCGGGGTGCCTCCCGACTAGCGCTTTGTTTAACGTCGGTCAGCTCGACGGCTATAAGTGATCAAGAATCACCAAGAGCAAGCACACTTGTTTCTCTATTGAACTCGCACCCACGGTACACTTTCAATCTTTGCCCGTTAACAGTCCACAGTTCTTTTGATTTCGGGTCTTCTACCACAATTGCTCCAAAATGCTTCACTTCCTTGACCAAAAACGGTCCAGACCATTTTGACTTCAACTTTCCCAGAAAAAGTTTCAAACGGGAATTGAATAGAAGCACCAATTGACCAACATGGAAATATTTTTGCCGGATTTTGCTATCATGATAGAATTTGTAAATTTTGTTAGAATTGTAGGCATTAAGTCTCAATTCATCCAACTCATGAATTTGAACTTTCCTTTTTTCACCGGCCGAGTTCGGATCAAAATTTAAAAGCTTCAATGCCCAAAAAGCTTTGTGCTCCATTTCAACTAGTAAATGGCAAGTTTTACCATAAACCATTTGAAATGGAGTTAAACCAATTGAAGCCTTATAGGCGGTACGATACGCCCACAACGCGTCGTCAAGCTTTTGAGACCAATACTTTCGCGAACTTGACACGGTTTTCTCAAGGATCCTTTTAATCTCACGGTTTGAAACCTCAGCTTGGCCATTGGTTTGCGGATGGTATGGAGTAGCAACCTTGTGCTTAACTCCATATTGCTTCAACACTTTTTCAAGTGGAGCATTGCAAAAATGCGATCCGCCATCACTCACCAACACCCTTGGCGTACCGAAACGCAATAAAATGTTCTTTTTCAAAAATTTGATTACGGTTTTACCGTCAGCTTTTGGTGAAGCAATCGCTTCCACCCACTTAGACACATAGTCCACAGCGGCCAAAATGTATTTATTGGAAAAAGAGGATGGGAATGGTCCGACGAAATCAATTCCCCAACAATCAAACACTTCCACCTCTAGGAATCTTTGTAGGGGCATTTCATCTCGTCGACCAATTCCACCACTCCGCTGACAACTGTCACAACTCGACACATGATGATAGGCGTCTTTAAACAACGTAGGCCACCAAAAACCTGCCTGAAGGGCTTTAGTTGCCGTACGTAATCCATTATAGTGGCCACCATAAGGCGAATTGTGACAATGCCATAAAATACTTTGAGATTCCTCACTTGTAACACATCTCCTCAAGAGATTGTCACTGCTCAACTTGAATAGATAAGGCTCATCCCACACATAAAAGTTTGCATCGGATAAGAACTTCTGTTTTTGGTTCCAAGTTAGATCTTCGGGAATCCACCCGGTCGCTTTGTGATTAGCCATATCCGCGAACCAGGGTCTAATTTCTTAGACCATAAACAGTTTCTCATCCGGAAATTCTTCTTTGACCTCACTTTCAAATTGTGTTACCTCGGTATTCACCAACCGAGATAAATGATCAGCTACCACATTTTCGGGCCCTTTTTTGTCTCTTACTTCAAGATCAAACTCTCGAAGCAAGAGAATCCACCTAATTAGCCTTTGTTTTAAGTCCGGCTTTGTGAGCAAGTATTTGATAGCTGCATGGTCAGTATAACACACAATTTTGGAACCAATCAAGTAAGAACGAAATTTCTCTAATGCAAACACAATAGCGAGCAATTCTTTTTCGGTAGTTGCGTAATTGATTTGCGCTTCATTTAAAACTTTGCTCGCATAATGAATAGCATGAAAAATGTTGTTCTTTCTTTGTCCTAACACGACACCCACCGCATAATCACTCACATCGCACATGAGTTCAAAATCAAGGGACCAATTAGGAGCGACGATTATGGGTGCGGTGACCAATTTTTCTTTTAGCTCTAGGAATGCTTTTAAACAAGATTCATCGAAAAGAAATTCCGTACCTTTGTTGAGTAGATTACTTAAGGGCTTTGCAACTTTGGAGAAATTTTTGATAAATCTTCGATAAAACCCGGCATGTCCTAGAAAACTTCGGATACCCTTCACATTCAATGGAGGAGGCAATTTCTCTATCACTTCAATTTTTGCTTTATCCACCTCAAGGCCTCTTGAAGAACCCTTGTGGCCGAGCACAATTCCTTCGGTAACCATAAAGTTGCACTTATCCCAATTTAGAACCAAATTTGACTCCACACAAAGACTTAGCACGGTATCAAGATTTTTCAAACATAGATCAAAAGAAGCCCCAAAAATCGAGAAGTCATCCATAAACACTTCGATGCACTTCTCAATCAAGTCGGAAAAGATAGCTTGCATACACCGTTGAAATGTTGCCGGTGCATTACACAACCCGAAAGGCATTCTCCGATATGCGAAAATACCGAAAGGGCATGTGAAAGCGGTCTTCTCATGATCCTCGGGGTTGACTATAATTTGATTATATCCCGAATACCCGTCTAAGAAACAATAAAATTGTTGACCGGATAATCTCTCAAGCATTTGATTCATAAATGGTAATGGAAAGTGATCTTTTCTCGTAGCTTGATTTAGCCTACGATAATCGATACACATCCTCCATCCCGTCACGGTTCGAGTAGGAATTAGCTCATTTTTTTCATTGCGAATCACCGTCATTCCTCCCTTCTTGGGCACCACATGGACGGGACTCACCTAAGCACTATCCGAGATCAGATAAATCATCCCGGCTTCTAACATTTTCACTACTTCCTTTCTCACCACCTCTTTCATTACCGGATTCAATCTTCTTTGTGGTTGAGCCACAGGTTTAAAGTCATCCTCCATCAAAATCTTATGCATACAAAAGGAGGGACTAATTCCTTTGAGATAGGAAATTGTCCATCCCATTGCTTCTTGATTTCTTTCTAAGACCACAAGTAATTTTTCTTCCTCACCCTTAGAAAGGGCGTTGCTAATGATAACCGACTTGTTTTCATTCTTCTCAAGAAACACATGCTTCAAGTGAGACGGTAACACTTTCAATTCCACCTTTGGTTCTTCAACCTCAAGCTCATCTTTCAATTCTTCAATTTGAGCTTCAAAAGGATTTATCTCATCACATGCCTCAAGATTTCTCAAGCAATCTTCAATTTCTTTCTCTTGATCTTTTGTAAGCACTTCAAGAGCTTCCATCAAAGTTTTCTCAAGAGGATTAGACAAGTGCATTTGATTCTCCACTTTCATAATAGCCTTTTCTGTAGCATCGATTCTAAAACAATCATCATCATCACTCAGATGCTTGATGGCTTCAAAGAGATCAAGACATAATTCCTCATCTTTGTACCGCAATTTCATTAAGCCATCATCAATGTATATCATCATTCGGGCCGTCTTCATGAAAGGCCTTCCTAAGATCAAGGGTATATCAGGATCTTCTTCCATGTCTATGACAACAAAATCAACAGGAAACCAAAATTTGTCAACCTTGACAAGCAAGTCTTCCGCAACTCCATGAGGATGAGCTGTGGATTTATCCGCTAATGATAACGTCATTCGAGTTGGCTTCAAGTCATTAATTCCTAACCTTCTCACCATAAACAATGGGATCAAATTAATACTAGAACCGGTATCAACCAAACCTTTGCCTATATGAACATTTCCAATAGACACCAGCAACATCACCCGTCCAGGATCATTTGATTTAATCGGTGTAGTGCGTTGAATTAACGCATTACAACAAGAGCTCACCGTTACTACCTTCGGATCTAAGAATCTTCTCTTTTTGGTGATGATGTCTTTGATAAACTTAGAATACATCGGCATTTGCTCTAATGCCTCGGAAAAAGGAACATTTATTTGCAATTTACTAAAAATGTCCAAGAACCGAGCATAGTGCTTTGCATCTTCTTTCTTTGACGGACCGGGAGGGTAAGGTAATTTTTTCACATGAATTGAATCCTCTTTCATCTTCCCCTTTTCACTCACACTCAATTTTTTCTTTCCTTTTTCCACTTCTATCTCCGAATTTTCTTTTTCAACTAATTCTTTCTCTTTCTCATTTTCAACTAAGTCACCCTCAACATTTTTTTCTACTTCAATCACTTTATCTTTTTCAACATCAACAATATCTTCCTCAACTACCTCTCCTACCCCCATATCAATAGTTCTACCACTACGAGTTAGAATAGACTTACAATGCTCTCGAGGATTCTCTTGAGTAGTGGCCAGAAAAGGACCTTTGTGTTGGTCGGCAAGTTGCTTTGATAATTGAACAACTTGAGTTTCAAGATTCTTTATGGCCGCATCCGTACTCTTTTGACTTGCAATTTGCAATTGCATGAAATGGCTATGAGTTTCCTCCACAGAAAGCTTTGTTTGTTGAGGTTGTTGATTATAACCACCTTGATAAGGATTTTGACGATTCGATGGACCCGCATCCGGCCTCCATCCTTGTTGATAACCTTGATTACCTCTTTGTTGGTAACCTTGGTTATTGTTGTACGGTTGTTGTTGTCGCCCCACATATCCTTGATTAGGATTTGAAACATAATTCACTTCTTCACCAGGTGGAGGACAAAAACCAGTTTGATGGTCACCCCTACACAATTCACAACACATCACTTGTTGATTTTTAGTAGGGATCCCATTTATCTCTTTGATTTGTTGAGGGAGTTTCGACATTTGCTGAGTAAGCAATTCTACTTGTTGAGTCAATAACTTGTTTTGAGCAAGTATTGCATCACTAGTATTCAACTCAAGAACTCCCGAATTTCTTTGCGATGTGCTACGGTTGTGTTGCCCTTGATGATCATTCAAAGCCATTCTATCAATGATAGCAATTGCTTCTTCAGCAGTTTTTGACATCAAAGACCCACCCGCGGTAGCATCTAAAAGGGTTTTCGGTTGTGGTTGAAGTCCATTTCTAAAGATATGGATTTTAGTTAATTCATCAAATCCATGCCCTTTGCATTTTCGAACCATAGACTTGAACCTCTCCCACGCTTCATTGAGAGCTTCATTCGGACCTTGTGAGAATACAACAATGGAAGTTTTCGCTTCCATGAACCTATTATGCGGGAAGAACCGATCCAGAAATTTCTCCTCTAACTCATTCCAATTAGTCATGACATTGTTTGGTTGATCAAGATACCATTCCTTAGCTTTTCCTATCAAGGAATGAGGAAATAGTCTCCTGAACACTTGTTCTTCTTCGGCTTCCGGAGCACCAATGGTTTCGGCGATCTCATAGAACTTTGTTAGATGAGTAAAAGGATCCTCGTGATCTGCCCCTATGAAAGGGTTTTGATATAATAATTGAAGTAACCCCGTTTTCATCTCGGAGTTCCTTCCATTGGCTTGATCACGAGCAAATTGTGCATTCAGACGAGGGCTATTAACACAAGGCCCTCGAGGTGGAACATTAGGTTCTGCACCTGCCGTCTCTCCTTCAACTAAGTTTTCAACCGGAGTTGAAGAAGAAGAAGCTTCTTGTTTTTGTCTTCTTTCCCTAGCTAGTTGTCTCCGTCTACGAGTTTTGCTATTCTCTCTACGCGCAGTCCTTTCAATCTCAGGATCAAAAAGGAGTTGATCTGCAGGTACACGTCCTCGCATAAACTGTAATCTGAAAAACTAACCAAGCAAATTAACAAACACAAGGAATAAAAATTTAGAAACAAGAGATTAATTATAAGACTCAATACAAAACAAACTATTGCAATGCTTGCAATATCTAAACAACAATCCCCGGCAACAACGCCATTTTGTTGAAATTGTATAATGAAGTACTTTTAGTTTATCGTTTCCACAGGGATTGGTGCGATATCATCGCCATTCTATAGTTTATGTTGTCGTGAGTTAAAATAAACATAGGGTTTGGTTTCGATTTTGGTAACGTAGCTCTTCGATCTCATGCAAAAAGTGTTAAACTTGGTATGTGGTTTTAAAAGATGGTAAAAGAATGTCAAGATTAGATTTTTGATAATTTACTTCTAATGTATTTCCTTGATCAAATATGTGAACTCATGAATGATACATATAATCACATATCCTCTCAATATGTTTCATGTCTAAACCATATTGTGAGATTTGCCATTTTGATCCTTAAATGATCTCTCAACCTAACTATCAAAATGACAACATTCAAAGCTTAATATAGGTGAATATCAACTCACAAAGCTATTTCTAAACTTTACTTGTTGATAGATGAAAAACCTAAGTCAAGACTTGAAAACATTTTCTCAAATAGAATACAAATCTCATAAATATATAAACACAAAGTTTTTCACCATATATTGATCATCACTTGTTCACATACAAAAGATCAAAAGATATACATACTAAAAATAAATCATCTACCTCTAATCTTGACACCAAGAAGGTTTAGCCACCCATTTCCATGGTGACTTGAGCAACAAGAAAACAATCAAGTTTTATGAACATCAAACTTGAAGTCTCAAAGATTGATGGATAAAAGCTTGAATTTAGTTAACAATGGAAGATTTAGGGTTTTCTCACACAAAATGATTGATTTTAGGTCAAGAGAGAGAAACAAAAGATGGAATGGTTCTCAAAATATCTAACTAGCACCTAAATAGCATGGCACATCTGCACAATTTCGCCCGGCAGAAGAAAAGCTTCGCCGGGCGGAACCCACAAAACAGGCCACGTGACTTTAAAAGTACAAAAGAAGACCCAAAATAATATCTTCATCCGTCCGGCGAGCCAGATGCTCTGCCGGGCGCTCCAGAGCAGAAAGATGGTCAAAATTTGAGCAGCTTCGCCCCTGGCTCGCCTCCAACCTGTCGGGCGGAGCTTCGCCTCCAAGCCAGGCGTCGGGCGAACAACAGCAAACACTGACACCTTTAGTGTTGTCAAAATCCTCGATTCTTCGACTTTTTTCCCGACTTTTCTGGACTTTTGCTATCACTAATAACTGAAACACTAGAAAATAGATCAAAATACCAAATATTTACATATATTAAAAATCACTTATTTACATAAGCTATTCTACTAAAAAACATAGAAAAAGGGTTAAAAAGTGTCTTAAAAACATATGAATAAAAACAACAAAAGACACTTAACAAATACCCGCGATGTCGTGTGGAGTTGTAAAACGCTCACTTGAAGGTGATCTTTTATTGAGAATATTCTTCATACCAATTGTAACTTTTATGAGTTTGACAAAACCTCTTTGTATTACTTAAGTTACGTATCAATTGGTGGGTAATTTTCCTCCCGCGGTATAGTCCGTGTCTTTTGTAATCTTGTTCCGTGAACTTTTATTCTCATCAATGAAACTTGCTTACCAAAAAATAATAATAATTTTTATTTTTAATATAGAGTTAAATTAATAAAAATAAAATTAGAGTTTTGTGCCAAAAATAATTGTGTTTGGGTTTTTATGACAACCTTAAAATTTATATATTAATAAGATTAAGATTAAGATTATACATACTATAATCAAGTAAAATATTCAATTCATGACAACCGTTTTTGCCTCATTTTTCTTTTGAATATTGGTCAAAATGAAATTATATATCCATGTGTATATGTGAATATGCAGGATACTTTTAATAATTTTGTATGCATTTAATAAGAAAAACAAGTGATTGAATCACTATTTCATTAATTATCAGCGTTGATGTTTCAAAAGTATCGCATGTATGCGATTTATTCATTTTGTATTAAAGAGTACAATAATATCATGACGTAATACAACAACAAATCCTAGATTGGGGAACGTTTCCAAAACATGTTCCACCTATATTATATCCAAAAAAATCGCAAGTCTTTGTGCACCCTTTATTGTCTAGGCAAGTCCCGCGGCCGAGGCACTTATATAATGGCTGCGGAATCATGGCATCTAAGCTAGTTGTGAATCCTGCAACAAAAATTAAGATAAATTTTAATAAATATTATAACTTCAAATGACCACCGTATAAATAATGTTGCCGTAGATTGCACACCACAACTTGTTCATGGTTAATTAGTGAAAAAAACATTAAATAGATGATATAAAAATAACTTGTTGTTGTAACCTGAGAGCAATATAAATGCAACACACAAAATCCCCCAAACTCGAGATTGATTAATACAAGAAGCCATAGAGTAGTTTTACTTTCTGTGAGTGCTATTGATCTCTAAACTAACATATATATATATATATATATATATATATATATATATATATATATATATATATATATATATATATATATATATATATATATATATATATATATATATGAGATCTGAGAACTTTTAGCCATTAAATTTAAGTTAGTGACTCAGATTTGCTTCACATTTTAAAATATTTAATTATTGGTCAAGTGAACAAGATATTTATGTATAATCGCTTATTATGAGAAACGACAACAACTAATTATAGCATTTAGATTATATCAAATAGAATGAATGGTCTAGATTGTATATCTTACTTAAAAATAAACATGCGATCAATCATTACAGCCGATTCTTTATTCTCAAATCTTAATATTAATTGATGAATTTTTTAATAATAAAATTAAATAATTCTTTCAATATGACATATATAATATTTACTTAGAATAATTATTATTTTTTGAAATATTTTCATATAAATTAATTACATTATTTAGCAGGTCAAAATATTTTAAATAAATTTTTATAAGAAACTATTTTTTTTGAATTTTTTTAGAGCAAATTCTTTACTAAATATATGTAATTCTATTAAAATAATGTTAATTTCTTGATTTGATTTAGTTTTCAAAATACATGTATTTATATAAAAAAATATATTGATTGTTATAATAAATTATTGCTGCTCAATATATATATATATATATATATATATATATATATATATATATATATATATATATATATATATATATATATTACAGTTTTGGTCCCTCTGTTTTGGGTTTTCCACGATTTTGGTCCCCCTATTTTCTTTTTCAACAGTTTTGGTCCCCCATCCCAATTTTGATGCAACTGTTCATGTACGGACATGTACTGTTCATGTACGGACGTGTACTGTTCATGTACGGACATGTACTATTCATGCACTGTTCATGGACAAAATTGGGATGGGGGACCAAAACTGTTTAAAAAAAATAGGGGGACCAAAATCGTGAAAAACCTAAAACAAGGGGACCAAAATTGTAATTTAGCCATATATATATATATATATATATATATATATATATATATATATATATATATATATATATATATATATATATATATATATATATAGTGATAAAAATTAAATTTGTAATAATCTGTATAATATAAATCTAAAAAAAATACAATATATGCAATGTTAATTGATACTGATACAATACGAGTATTTAAATAACGGTATCATTATATATACATGTCCAAAATAAAATATACAACTATGGCAAATATATATATATATATATATATATATATATATATATATATATATATATATATATATATATATATATATATTAGTGCACAATCAAAAACTAAGATCTATGTACAATATTTGAAATTACACATAATCCACAGCAGAAGACTACGATAATAAAAGTCTTATACAACATCATCGAACGAGCTAAACACAATTACTAGAAATCACAATATTTTGGTGAACAATGGAAGCTACTCACATTTATTGTTAAGTCCTAATACATATATTTGAAGGATAGAAAAACACTTAGAAATGGGGGTTTGAATAAGTGTAGCTTTAAAACTTGTAAGATAAAAAACAATTTGCACAATGATTTTTATCCTGGTTTGTTGTTAACTAAACTACTCCAGTCCACCCCCTTGGAGTGATTTACCTCACCTGAGGATTTAATCCACTAATCACACAAGATTACAATGGTTTTCCACTTAGATAACCTCTAAGTCTTCTAGAGTATTCTGATCACAATCTAATCACTCTAAGAACAAACTGCTTAGATACCCTCTAAGACTTTCTAGAGTATACTTTTAGTTTTGAAACTTTGTTCTCATTCTTGTGTAAAAATTAAATTAATTATTTTATTATACTGTAAACTAATTTTTTTTAACATAAGAAAAGAGGTTCATGATATTTTAGATACTTTGGTATTATTTATTTAATTTATTTATAATTTTCAAAATATTTTAAAATAATTAAATTTTAAATTTTAAAAATTAAAAATGCTATAAAAAATTTAATAAATGTTAGAATCCTATTTGTATATATTTTGTATATAAATTTTGTGGTATTTCTTAACTCTTTCACCAAGTTTGATTTCTTTGTGATGTAATAATATGTAAATAAACAATATTTTGTTTATTTTGTATATAAGTTAGTTTTATGACTTTTGTGCTTTATTTCATAGGTATTAATCATTTTGGCAAGTTTGGAATGAAAGGAATGATTGGAACAAGCTTACAAGGAGGTTGGAAGACTTAAAGAAGAAGAAATGCACCGGAAGGTCCGCTTAGCGGACCACCAGCGGAGCCTGGCAGAAACAATTGCAAATCCAAGTCCGCTTAGCGGACCACTAGCGGAGCTTGGCAGAGGCGAACATCAATTGTGAGTCCGCTTAGCGGACCTCCTCCGCTTAGCGGACCCTGAAGACAAAACAGATATTTTGGCTCCTCCGCTTAGCGGACCTAGCCCGCTTAGCGGACCTACTTTTTTATCTCTTGTGATTAGCCACTTAAACATGATATTTGTGTGGTTCTAAGCACTTTTAACATAAGATACTTTTACACAAAAAGCTGGGCAAAGAGAAGAAGAGAGAAAACCATATTCCAAGTGTATTTTCAAGATTTCTAAGCATCTTTCTTCATTCTTCTTGAGTTTGATGCTACTAAATCTTGGTTTGTTGCTTGTTGTTGAAGCTTCCATGGCTATGGAGAGCTAAGTTTCATCTTGTGTCAAGATTATAGGTAGTTAGTTTGTAAATATGTATTTTCTTTGATCTTTTATGTATGAACTTGGTTGATGATTAATATATGGTAAATATCTTGTTATTCATGTTTCATTTGTTGCTTTGGATCACTATTGAGATATATGTTTCATATCTAGACCTAAAAGTTATTCATCTATCAATAAACAAACTTTAGAGATAGATTTGTGAGTTGATAATCACTTGTATCAAGCTTTTAAGATTATCATGTTGATTGTCGGCATGAGAGATCATCCGACAGTTAATATGATAACAATCACGATATTGCTTTAGAGATAAACAGTATCGAGAGGATACGTGGTTGTATTAATCATTAATAGGTTCATATATATGATCATTAGAGTACATATGAAGCAAATTAATGAACACTAATCTTGGCACAGTTTTCTCAAATCGTTTTCAAACCCTATTTTATTGTCTTTACTTACTTTTCATGTTATCTACATTTTATGTCACCAAACTTTTACCCAACCTTAACTCAAAATACACTAAACTGTAGAACGGCGGTAGTATCGCATCAATCCCTAAGGAGACGATAAAAGAAATACTTATCCTATGCTTTTTAACAAAATGGCGCCATTGCCGGGGATTGGCGTTTAGATATTACAAGCATTGCAATAGTTTTTGTGTTTTGAGTCTATTTATTATTATTATTATTACCTAGTCTTGGCTCACTTGTTTGGTTAGTGTTTCAGCTTTGTTTATGCGAGGAAGTATATCGGCAGACCAACTTCTTTTTGATCCAGAGATTGAAAGAACTGCACGGAGACTGAACAGCAAAACAAGGAGAAGAAGGAAACTAGCCAAAGAACGAAGACTAGCACAAGAAGCAACAACTTCATCAACATCACAAGTTATTGAAGAAGAGATGGCGGGAGATGGTGATCCACCACCACCACCAGAACCAAGACCACCATATGTGAATAGTCCGAGGAGAACAACTCAATTTGCTAAGAATGATAACAATGCGAGAAACTCGGAGATGATGACTAGCATTCTTCAGTTGTTATATGCTAGTCCCTTTGCAGGCCTTGATCATGAGGACCCATACACTCACTTGACAAAGTTCTATGAGATTGATGATGCGGTCGGAGCTCCTGAAAGAGAGGAAGAACAGGTGTTTAAGAGATTGTACCCTCATTCATTGATTGGCAAAGCAAAGGATTGGTATCTTGACCAACCCACTCAAACTATGACAAATTGGAATGAGTTGGAAGAAAAGTTTCTTGACAGGTTTTTCCCTCAATCAAGGTTGCTTGAAGCAAAAAAAGCTATTTCAGTGTTCTCACAGGGTGTTAATGAAACTCTTAATGAAGCATGGTAAAGGTATAAGTCGATGTTGAGAAAGTGTCCTAGTCATGGATTTGATGAACTCACTCAAATCCATATTTTTCGTAATGGCTTACAACCACAACCCAAGCTGTTGTTAGATGCTACTGCTGGAGGTTCCTTGATGGCGAAGACAACAGAGGAAGCAATTGAAATAATAGAGAAGATGGCCAGAAATGATCATCAGGTTCAACATAATCGGGGTGTTCCATAAAGAAAGCCCGACATTATTGAGCTTGGTACTAATGATGTGATTCTTGCTCAAAATAAGCTTCTTTCTCAACAAGTGGAGGAGCTTACTAAGCAAATGGCAAGGCTCCCTCAACAACTGAAAGAGTTACAAGATCCTAACAAGAACAAACAAGTTGCTTTGTGTGAGCTTTGTAGCGAAGACCACCCTACCGGATATTGTCCACCGGTGAATGAAGTGAATTATATGGCGAATCAAAATCAAGGAGGCTATCAACAAAGACAAGCTCCTTACCAAAATCAAGGTGGATATCAACAAAGGCCAAATGCACAACCATATGGTCAAGGGTGGAGGCAAGACAATTATCAACAAAGACAAAGTCCTTATCAACAACAACCACCTTCTCAAGACAAGCCTTCAAAGTTGGAGGAGACTCTAAATCAATTTATGCAAGCATCAATGGCAAATCAAAAAAGTAATGAAGCGACAATAAAGAATTTAGAGACTCAAGTCGGTCAACTAGCTAAACAACTAGCCGAGAAACAAACCGGACCATCATTCATGGCAAATACTCAAATCAATCCTAAGGAGCATTGCAAAGCGGTTGTAACTAGGAATGGAAGAGTAATTGAAAGTGAAGTGAGGAAGGAGGTTGATGAGGAGGAAGTTAGGATAGAAAAGGAGAGACAGGTAGAAAGTGAAGTAGAACCAAAGAAAGATAAGGGAGTTTTAGTTGAAAATGAGAGTGAAGAAAAAGTGAGGTAGAAAAAGAGAAAAATAGAGAGAAGAAGAAAAAGATTCAAGAAGGAAAGAAGAAACTTATGAGCCCTCCCATTTGTAATCTACCTTACCCTCATGCTCCCACGAAGAAAGATAATGAGAGGCACTATGCTCGATTTATGGACATATTTCGGCAATTGCAAATTAATATCCCTTTTTCGGAAGCTTTAGAGCAAATGCCAAAATATGCCAAGTTTATGAAGGATGTTCTCACAAAGAAAAGAAGTTAAACTAAGCCCGAAATGGTTGTTCTTGAAGCTAAGTGTAGCGCAATCATTCAATGTACCTTACCGAGGAAGGAGAGAGATCCTGGAAGAGTCACTTTGCTGGTTACTATTGGTGATATTCATGTTGGAAGAGGTTTGGTTGATTTGGGTTCAAGTATCAATTTGATTCCATTGTCCATGGTCAAGAGGCTAGGCATTGTTGATATGAAAGATACAAGAATGACACTACAATTAGCGGATAAGTCTACAACTCGCCCTTTTGGGATAGCGGAGGACTTGCTTGTGAAAGTTGATAAGTTCTTGTTTCCGGTTGATTTTGTTGTCATTGATATGGAAGAAGATGTTGATACCCCATTGATTCTAAGAAGACCTTTTATGAAGATGGCAAGGATGATGATTGATATTGACGATGGTTTAATGAATGTGAGGTTTCAAGATGAAGAAGTGTGTTTTGATCTCTTTGAAGCTATGAAGCATCCAAGTGATAATGGTGATTGTTTTAGAATTGATGCTATGGAGGAAGTTATCATGAAAGTTGAAAGTCAAGTTCATGTATTCAACCCTCTCGAGAAAATATTGACCGAAGCTCTTGATGTTCTTAATGAAGACGAAGAAAAAGAGATTGAAGAATGCTTGCGAGACCTTGATGTATTTGAAGAGATAAGTCCTTTTGAAGCAAAGATGGAAGAGTTGAAAGATGAGCCAAAGGTGGATGAAGCCAAGTTAGAATTGAAAATGTTACCATCCCACTTGAAATATGTTTTTCTTGAAGAAGGTGGGAAGAAGCCGGTGATAATTAGTGGTTCATTATCAAACAAGGAGGAAGAGAAATTAATTCATGTGTTGAAAGCCAACAAGGAAGCAATAGGATGTGTTCTTTCCGATTTAAAAGGGATTAGTCCGGCCTATTGTATGCATAAAATCATGATGGAGGAGGATTTTAAACCGGTTGCTCAACCTCAACGACGGTTGAATCCTACGATGAAAGAAGTTGTAAGAAAGGAAGTGGTAAAGCTATTGGAAGCCGGAATGATTTATCCTATTTCCGATAGTACATGGGTGAGTCCAGTCCAAGTGGTACCTAAGAAAGGAGGAATGATCGTGATCACAAATGACAAGAATGAGTTGATATCGACAAGGACCGTTACGGGATGGAGGATGTGCATTGATTACCGAAAGCTTAATCAAGCTACTAGGAAAGATCACTTCCCCTTACCTTTTATGGACCAAATGTTGGAAAGATTGTCGGTTCAATAGTTTTATTGTTTCTTAGATGGCTATTCTGGGTACAACCAAATTTTGGTCAATCCAGAAGATCAAGAGAAAACGGCGTTCACTTGTCCTTTTGGAATCTTTGCTTATAGGCGAATGCCGTTTGGATTGTGTAATGCACCGGCCACTTTCCAAAGATGTATGCAAGCTATTTTCTCGGACTTCATTGAAAAGACAATGGAAGTTTTCATGGATGACTTCTCCGTCTTTGGAGCTTCATTCGATCTTTGTTTGAAGAATTTGGATGCCGTGTTGAAAAGATGTGTTGAAACCAACTTGGTGCTCAATTGGTAGAAATGCAATTTCATGGTTACCGAAGGCATAGTTCTTGGTCATAAAGTCTCTTCCAAAGGCATTGAAGTTGATCTAGCAAAAGTGGAGGTTATTGAGAAGTTACCACCACCAACAAATGTCAAAGGAATTTGAAGCTTTTTAGGCCATGCGGGATTCTATAGGAGGTTTATCAAAGACTTCTGGAAGATTGCAAAACCAGTGAGCAACTTGCTCAACAAAGATAAGCCTTTTATTTTTTATAATGCGTGTCTTTTAGCTTTTAATGAGTTGAAACAAAGATTGACCACCGCACCCATAATCATAGCGCCCGATTGGAAACTTGATTTTGAACTAATGTGTGACGCTAGTGATTATGCGGTAGGAGCGGTGTTGGGTCAAAGAAAAGGAAAAAATTTTCATGCTATACATTATGCTAGTAAGGTTCTTAATGAAGCACAAATTAATTATGCAACAACTGAAAAAGAACTACTAGCTATCGTATATGCATTAGAAAAATTTAGGTCCTATTTAATTGGTTCGAAGGTTGTTGTTTATAATGACCATGCAGCGATAAAATATTTGCTTACCAAGCCGGATTCAAAGCAAAGGCTCATTAGGTGGATATTGTTGTTACAAGAATTCCACCTAGAGATTCGAGACAAGAAAGGAGCGAAAAACTTGGTAGCGGATCATTTGTCAAGGTTAGTGAATGAGGAAGTAACCAACAAAGAAGAAGAGGTTTTGGAATCATTCCCGGATGAGAAGTTGCTTATGGTTCAAGAAAGGCCGTGGTTTGCGGACATGGCCAATCACAAGGCGTCGGGTTGGATACCGGAGAATTTGAGTAAAAGTGCAAGAAAGAAGTTTTTTCATGATGCTAAGTTCTTTGTATGGGATGATCCTTATCTTTTCAAAATTGGAGTTGATAATGTGTTGAGGAGATGTGTGACAAAGGAAAAAGCAAAGAGAATCTTGTGGCATTGTCATAACTCACCCTATGGTGGGCATTATGGTGGGCAAAGGACGGCGGCAAAAGTTCTTCTGTCCGGGTTCTATTGGCCGACGTTATTCAAAGATGCTTACTTGCATGTACAAAGTTATGACAATTGTCAAAAAAGTGGTGGAGTGAACAAAAGAAACGAAATGCCATTGACCAATATGTTAGAAGTGGAAGTGTTAGATTGTTGGGGTATAGATTTTGTAGGACCATTTCCATCATCATTTGATTGTGAGTATATTTTGGTTGCGGTTGATTATGTGTCTAAACGGGTAGAAGCAATAGCATGTCCAAAGGCGGATGGAAAAACCGTAATCAAATTTTTGAAGAAAAACATTTTTACAAGGTTTGGTACACCAAGGGTTCTTATTAGTGATGGTGGCTCACATTTTTGCAACACTCAACTTGAGAAAGTATTGGAACATTATGGTGTGAAGCACAAAGTAACAACGGCCTACCATCCACAAGCTAATGGTCAAGCCGAAGTGTCTAACCGAGAAATCAAAAGAATCTTGGAAAAAAACGGTTTCTTCTTCAAGAAAAGATTGGTCACAAAAGTTGGATGAAGCGTTAGGGGCTTATCGTACGGCATTCAAGGCACCGATTGGTCTTACTCCGTTCCAAATGATCTATGGGAAATGTTGCCACTTACCTGTGGAATTGGAGCATAAAGCATATTGGGCTTTGAAATTTCTTAACTTTGATCCAAAGGCAAGTGGTGAAAAGAGAAAGTTGCAATTGCATGAGATGGATGAATTGCGGGTATAAGCGTACGAATCCAACAAAATCTACAAGGAAAAGGTGAAGGGATACCATGACAAGAGGATTGTTGAAAAAGATCTTAAGGAAGGTTAAATGGTGCTTTTGTTTAATTCAAGATTGAAATTGTTTCCGGGCAAGTTGAAATCAAAATGGTCGGGTCCGTTCCGAATAAAGGAAGTGAAAGAATATGGAGCGGTTGTGCTTGAAAATCTGACAACAAAGGAAAGTTGGACTGTAAATGGCCAAAGACTCAAACCGTATCTTGGTGGTGAAGTCGACTGAAGTTCGGAAGCCGTTCTGTTCTTTGATCTGTAAAGCCGCCTCGGACCATCGAGCTAACCGACGTTAAACAAAGCGCTAGTTGGGAGGCACCCCAACATTGTAAGTAACTTCTGTTCATTGTGTTTTGATGGTTGGAAAATCGGTGGAGAAAAGTTGGAGCTGGCAGGACTGTTAAAAAACCAGAAAACAACAAAATTCTGTCATCCGCTTAGCGAACCCCCCTCCGCTAAACGGACCTGTGAAAAACCAGAAAAAAAATAGCAGGGCCCAATGGACCAAACCGGTCCAAAGGCCCAAATTAAAACATAACTTTGTGGCTGAGCAGGGTCATAACCCTAACTCACCACATTTGTCTAGTTTTTTTGCTCTCTTCTTCTTCTCCAACATTTCAATCCTTTCAAGCACCAAGCCTTAACTTCTTTGGTCAATTTCTGCAAGCACGTTTGTCTCTTCCATTGTTAACAAGGTATGTGGTATCATTTTGTTTATAACTTTTTGATGGTAAGAGAATAGAAGTTAGGGTTGTTCAAGAAATTTGTTTCTTTTTAGATTTGAAGATAGGATTTAGTATTAGATAGTGTTTAGGTACTGTGTTAGTAAGAAATTTGTGTATATTTAAGGTTTAGGTTAAGTTAGATGGTAGATTTCAGGGTTTTATAAATGTGCATGCTTATCTCCTTTCTCCCTTTCGTGATTGTTGTTTTAAAGTGTTTTGTGGAAGGGGATTTTCAACTCCATTGTTGTTCTGGTGCAGACCTGATGTCTGCAGTGTTTTTCAGAACCTGCGCAGGTCCGTTAAGCGAGCCTCCTCCGTTAAGCGGACCCTGCTGTTTGCAGAATTTTTTTTCTGCTATTTGTGATGCAGTGCCGTGGTCGGTTGGCCTATGTGATGTTTCAAAAATATATCCTTATCTATTTAACTCTGTTTTGATGATGTTTGGTCTATTTTGTGTTGAATTTTTTCCCAGATGTCGTCAAGAGCTGATCGCAGAAAGAGAGCCAAGCAAGATACCGGATCAAGCTCCGGTACTGCTCCACAACCACCAGCTTTTGATACACAGGTTTGTAGGCCCATTGCAGGAGGAGAGGTTTGGCAAGCTGTGTGATAGGAAGATTTGGTCGGAAAAGGTTTTTGATATCTCACTGTCCGGTAATTTTCATGAATTTGTGGAAAACATCGAGGCTAGGAAGTGGGAAGCTCTGATCTCTCCCGAAACTCAAGTTAATGTGGACATTGTGCGTGAATTCTACGCCAATCAAGGTTGTCAGAATCGAGTTTTTACCTTGACTCTTTTAGATTAGGTAAAATCGAAACGTAAAATCGAAACGTAAAATCATAGAGTTTACCTCATATTAATTATTTAAATTTTTAACTTAGTTATAAAGCAAAAATATATTATATCATCATAATAAAGTGTAATGTTCACAAAACTATATAAATTGTCCACCAAATCATAAAATATAACATACAAAAGATTATAAAAAAACAATAGTTTTATAAGTTTTTCAGGTTCAAAAAACAAATCTTTTCATCATCTTCTTCAACTTAATCAAAAATTCAATCCTTCTACAACATCATTTCCAAATATTAAAGATTCTTTAATATTATAACCAAGATATGAATGTGAATAAAAATAAAAATCCATAGAGAAAATTGTATGGGCCAAAATATAAAATGAATTATAAATTTTGACAAAAAAAGTAAAATCTGATCAAAGAGTAAAATCCAACGATTTTACATGATTTTGCACGATTTCACCGATTTTAGAAAGATTTAAATCACTTAAAATCATTCTGGTATACGATTTTACATAAAATGGTTTTTACCTGCGATTTAACACGAAATGTTGACCTAGAAACGTGAAATCTATAGGATTTAGGTTTTAAATCGAGATTTTAACAACCTTGACGCCAATGCTTTGCCAGTGGAAGGGGTGAAGTACACATACAACTCATATGTGAGAGGTAGGTCTGTTTCTTTTTCAAGAGATGCTATTAACACATTTCTTGGTGGACCTTCGAGTCTACAGGCAGGTGAGAAGTGTGCCTATGCTAGGAAGGTTGCTGCAAAAAATTGGAACATGCAGGAGGTTTCTGATCTGCTCTCTTTTGAACACCGAGGGTTCACTCTTAACCCTTCTAGTTACATTCAAAAGATGGATAGATGCAATATGAATCAAGTGGCACAGCTGTACCTGGTTTTCCTTCTGAGCAACATCAAGCCAAGAAGCCACAACTCCGACCTCACCATTGATATGTCGTGCTTATTGTACTGGATTATGACAGGTGGGGAAGGTGATGTAGCACAAATTATCTCTCAGGAGATAAGGACTGTGGCTTCAAGTGGTCACAAGCTTTGGACAAAGCCTTCTGCTCAGCTCGGTTTTCCTAGTCTTATCATGGGACTCTGCAAGAAAGCTGGTGTGGAGCTTCCTAGTGTGGCAAGTATGAATATCACTAGTGTTGTGAACACTGGCTACATCCACAGGTACTGCTCTCCTAAGCTAGGTGTTAGATCCCACCCTCAGCCACAGAACATGGCTCCTCCTGCTGGTGGAAGGTACAATGAGGAAATGGCTTGCAGGTACAATTGGGCTTATTTTGATGCTAACAAGAGGTCGTAGGCTATGATTCATGATTCTCTATGCAAGTTATACCGCCACCAAGTCAATCCGGCGAATGTTCCTTCTTTTCCTACTAATGAGGATTATGAGGCTCATTGTGCATGGCATGCGGAGAGGCCATTTTTCAGAGAGGAGGATGGTGAGGATGAAGAAGCAGATGAAGATATGGAGCAGGGAGACGAGGATTGAGGATGTGATGTGATGATTAATCTGTTGTTGTTTAGTTTATGTTTAGTGTTTCGTAGCATTTTAATTTTATGTTTAAGACTTCGTAGTAGTTTAATTTTTTGTTGATGTTGAATATTTTGTGCCATCCGTATGCGGATGAGGTTTTGTGTACTTTAGTGGCCGTGGGTGCCACCCGAATATATTTTGTAGGAAATATATGCCTTTGTTGATTAAGTAATATTTTTAAGTATTTTGTTCTTGTATGGGCAATTTATGCCCTTGTTATTATAATATTGTGTTTTTAGTAGTATAATCTTATTTAGTTATAGGATAGGGTGTACATATATATTATATATGATGTATTGTACATAAATTTTTTGTGTTTGTCTTGGAATAAAAGTGATGCTCTAAAGAAGAAAAGTGTGCCAAGGTGTGTCAACATCAAATTTGGATGGTGATGATAATATTCTTGATGATGTTCACACCAAGGTAAGAATTTTATTGCTTTGTAGATTATAATGTGACTATGAATTAAGGGCTTTACACAATTTTGAGTCACATTGCGTTTTGTAAATTTTGTTTATGTTTGAATCGAATTTAGGGCAAAACTAGAAAAGTGAGTGGACTTCCACTTTGTACATCATTGCTAGTGAGTGTGATAAGTCCCTTATGCTATCATTGCAATTGTCCTTCAATTTTTTTTTGTGAAGTGAAACTTAGGAGATTCATTCATGAACATTATTTTCTTAATGCAATTGTGTTGAAATGTTTGTGTTTAGAAATTGGTTCATAGTCATGCTAGAATCTTGTAAAAGCAAGAAAGACTTATCTTGAAGGTATGTAACTCAAGTTTGAACCATTCAATTGATGTTACTAACCTTTTGGAATTGTTAGTGTTGTACTTTTGAGCAGGCTTTGTTCGAGGACAAACAAAGGTCAAAGTTGGGGAGAGTTGTTAGAATCCTATTTGTATATATTTTGTATATAAATTTTGTGGTATTTCTTAACTCTTTCATCAAGTTTGATTTCTTTTTGATGTAATAGTATGTAAATAAATAAAATTTTGTTTATTTTGTATATAAGTTAGTTTTATGACATTTGTGCTTTATTTTATAGGTATTAATCATTTTGGCAAGTTTGAAATGAAAGGAATGATTGGAACAAGCTTACAAGGAGGTTGGGAGACTTAAAGAAGAAGAAATGCACCATAAGGTCCACTTAGCGGACCACCAGCGGAGCCTGGCAGAAACAATTGCAAATCCAAGTCCGCTTAGCGGACCACTAGCGGAGCTTGGCAGAGGCGAACATCAATTTTGAGTCCGCTTAGTGGACCCCCTCCGCTTTGCGGACCCTGAAGACAAAACAGATATTTTGGCTCCTCCGCTTAGCGGGCCTACTTTTTGATCTCTTGTGATTAGCCACTTAAACATGATATTTGTGTGGTTCTAAGCACTTTTTACATAAGATACTTTTATACAAAAAGCTAGGGCAAAGAGAAGAAGAGAGAAAACCATATTCCAAGTGTATTTTCCAGATTTCTAAGCATCTTTCTTCATTCTTCTTGAGTTTGATGCTACTAAATCTTGGTTTGTTGCTTGTTGTTGAAGCTTCCATGGCTATGGAGAGCTAAGTTTCATCTTGTGTCAAGATTATAGGTAGTTAGTTTGTCAATATGTATTTTCTTTAATCTTTTATGTATGAACTTGGTTGATGATTAATATATGTTAAATATCTTGTTATTCATGTTTCATTTGTTGTTTTGGATCACTATTGAGATATATGTTTCAAATCTAGACCTAAAAGATATTCATCTATCAATAAACAAACTTTAGAGATAGATTTGTGAGTTGATAATCACTTGTATCAAGCTTTTAAGATTATCATGTTGATTGTCGGCATGAGAGATCATCCGACGGTTAATATGATAACAATCACGATATTGCTTTAGAGATAAACAGTATCGAGAGGATACGTGGTTGTATTAATCATTAATAGGTTCATATATATGATCATTAGAGTACATATGATGCAAATTAATGAACACTAATCTTGGCACAGTTTTCTCAAATCGTTTTCAAACCCTATTTTATTGTCTTTACTTACTTTTCATGTTATCTACATTTTATGTCACCAAACTTTTACCCAACCTTAACTCAAAATACACTAAACTGTAGAACGGCGGTAGTATCGCATCAATCCCTGAGGAGACGATAAAAGAAATACTTATCCTATGCTTTTTAACAATAAACTATTATATTTTAATTATTATGAATCTCTAAATAATTTTTTATACCATTTTAAAAATATAATTACTCTTTTGCATTATTATTTTTATATATAAACAAAAAATATAACCATAAAATCTTGAATTCCTAACTAAACTAGTTTGATTTTATCTAATATGATAAAAATCAAACTCTATATAAAAGTTAAATTAAATTAATTTAATCATTGAATTATCAAATATCATCGTGATAAGCTAAATTTGTCTAGTTTTATATTTGTTGGAGTTTAAGTGGATATTGGTTTGCAAAATGCTTATTGTTAAAAAATATGTGTTGGAGTTTAAGTGGATATTGGTTTGGAAAATGCTTATTGTTAAAAAAAAAAATGTGAAAACAAGAAAGACAAGAATAATGTTAACTTTTCAACACAACATTTGTTAAATTGAAATTTCTAAGCAACGACAGACACAAAGGCAACCCAACAAGTTCATTCACTTTCAGAAGAGAACAAAAAAAACATGTTCTTCCATGGCAAATATAATCCAACTCCTAGGAATAAATAGAAGCATGTTCTTCCATGGCAACTATAATCCAACTCCTAGGAATAAATAGAAGCAGCAACCCACATAAACCCAAGTTGAGTTTCAGAAAAACAACAACACAAGAAAATGAAAGCAAACCTATGAAACTGAAAGGGAAACACTATAATAGTTGAAAGTAGAAGGTTGTTGTGGGCAAACCCTTTAAGGGTTACTGTTAGGTATCTTAGAGAAAGGGGAGAACTGTCGTCGATGCTGAACCAGGAGACGAGAATACAAGGCATAGCTAAATTGACCGACACTGATCAAACACTTTTTTCGATTACTGTTCATCATCGCTCACTATCCGAAATTAACAAGGTTAACACTTGACTTAATCACCGTCAAAAAATGTGTATTTTACTTATCTACAATCAATACATCACAATTATTCATAAACATAATTTATAACTACTAGTAATAAAAATTAAAAAAATTTATTGATCTAATGATTATGATAAACTCTTTACACAAAACGATTTTCATTTATGTTCAGAGTCCAAATGAAAAAAAAAAAAAGTGTTGGGTCAACATGTCTAGATGATTGAGTTTGACGGTTGAATAAGTGATTGTCATATGATGTTCACGGTAGAAGGGAAGAGATCGTATCTTCAAAATAATTGATCGGAAAAATAAACATTACTAACTACTTTACTAAATAATCGCAATCATTAAAAAATAATTAAGTAATCCACACAATAATAGACCAATGATTGGAAAAGGGTTTAATAGCCTTTATCAATAGGTTTTCTACAACTTTGACTAGTACATTGTTCTCTACTTTGTTCATATGCTCTCAACTCAACACACCCCTCATCCTTTGTTACATTTTGGTTCACTTTTATCAAAATATATGCAAGTATAAAAAGTCAAATCTTTATGATCCAAGTTATACTATAGCAATTCTCCTATGTCATTATATTTCACCAATACAATCCCTCCATTTGTTCAAATAATACCACCACTTCTTGGCACTTTAATATTTGTTTAGCTACTAGACTTTAAACCCTGAAGTATGCCATTTTGCCATATTCGAGATTTAAAGTTTGAGCCAACATGTCTCTAAATTGATAACAAACTTGTTTAACTATCATTTTCTGCACTATTATGCAGCAAGTAAGCACCTCAAATACCGAAATCAAAATCTCAGTGACTTTCATGAATATGAATTTAACTCCGAGTTGTAATTATAGCACTATTTAGGTTCATGAGGTAGTTTAGTTTTGATATTAAAATTCATTTAATTGGTTTGAAACAGAGAAAAGACAAGCACCAAAATTATAACAGTCCGCTGAAATTCGAGAACAAAACCTTCTATTTCATTCAAATACCTATGTAGTTATGATCAAATATTTAGTGAATTGCTTTGAATCAAAGTCATGAGAATAATTTACCTTATATGATCCAGCTACATGCATAAATAACAGTGAATCACATAAACAAATAGTTAACCAATAACCATTTCATGACATTGACATATTACATTAGCTCATGTGGTACACTTACTCATATTACAGATGCAATCAAACAAACAAACACATAGTACCTACAAATGCATTCTAACATATGATTCATAAGCTTTCTCACTTCACCATGAATGCAAAGACTCTATATACATAGCCACTTGGGATCAACCTTCATTGTTACCATAGGACCCAAGCTCTAATTCAATATAAATATCAAGAAAATCGTGTAGGGGAATATTTCACAACCTCGTACTTGTTGTTTGTGTCATCTTCTTAAGCTTTCTGGTTGTCACCATCACTAGGTAGTGAAAGCAGAGACTCTATATACATAGTCCACTGGCGTGGAAGATCATCATTAGTATAAGAATGATGCTCTAGAAACTCACCATTTTTATCATACTTGACCAATCCACCGCCATCATCTCTCCCAACAATATCACCATTTTTTGTACAACACAACGGACAAAAGACCTCGTTTGGGATGACGTCATATGGAAGAGCATGAGTCATAGTCCAAGACGAATCCACTTTGTATTCTTTCATCACAAATATATCAACTGTATTAGTAGCATAATTAGTAGTATATATGCTGAGAGACTCTCCATATACCCATAAACCACAATGCAAAGGACTACCATCAGAATCACACGGCAAAAGTATGTATGAAAGTTTCTTTTCGACTAAATCAAACGCAACAATAACTTCGGTTAGTAAATCATCATGATAAGCCAACCAATGGATAGCCCCGTTATAAAGAGACCCGCCTTTGGGCTCTTCCCGATTCCTATTGGTGTAACGGTAGTGAGGACCCTCAACTTGTTTCCATGTATTACCTTTCAATGAGAAGTACACCAACTGTAATGTAGGGTTATACAAATCATGCTGAAACATTAAAACAACCAAGTAATCGTTGGTTGAATGGTCATAACCAAAACCATAGAAACAATCTAAATGGAAACCAAAAGGAGTTATAGGTATTTGTTTGTGATATCCGGTGGATGGATTCCATAGGTAGAGGTCAAAGGTATGGCATAAAAGTATGAAGCCTCTACATGACCCTTTAATTTCAACTTCAATATCTGTAAAATGCTGTGGAAAAATACGATCAAGGTTGAGTGAAACAGATCCACTATCATCGTCAAGCAATGCTTCAAAATCAATGGATAGAGCTTCAAAGGGAAAATTTGACAAGAACAGAATTCTATGATTGGGTCTTGTGGTGGAAGTGAGTTGAAAATGTGAATTTGCAAATTGGGAATCATGAGAGATAAGAGAAAACCATGACTTACAAACACATTTGAAGCGTGTCAGAGACTTAACTGGTAACCATGGCAAAATTTGGATCATCAATTCTTGCGGCAGAAACATGATCAATGTTGTTTCCAAGTTTTCTTCTCAACTCGCTGCCTCTAGGTTAGAATTCAAGATGAAAGATGAATTGGGCTATATCCCAAGAGAGCCCAGTTATATTTTACCAATACAGCCCAATAAACATTTCTTCACAAAATCAGGTAACTTAAAATATACAACTTTTTTTATTCTCTATACTTTATGAATTTCTAACAAATCTTAAAAAATTATGTCTAAAAAGTTATCTTTTAGAAGTATTAATTATCATCTATTTACTTCACTAAATAAAAGTTAAAGAAGTGTCTTTTGAACATACTTATTATTCTGGATTGAGTCTGTGCTTGACCCACCGTTGAGCAAAACTTCATTCATGTTTACATCGAGTACAGTCCAAAATGCTGGCCCAAACCAAAGACCAATAGAGAATACGTTCCCTGCATGCTCCTCATACGAGAACATGTTATCATCTACACCTTTGTGTTTCACGTGACTAGCAAAATCGTTTTTCCCTTCATAATAGACAAGTCTGTCTGTGTGCTTCAGAATCTGAAGGAGGATTTAGAGGGTGTGATTGTTGCTAGTTCTGTTGTTCCGTAGTTTTTGTTGTTGGGCTTCGGCCCTCCTTATTACCAAAAAGAAATGTTTGCTAGTTTATAAAATGTTTGTTAGTTTATAAAAAAAATGTTTGTTAGTTTATAAAAAATGTTAAAACGTTAATATAATAATAATAATAATAATAATAATAACAATAATAATAATAAAATATTTGTTAGTTTAAAATTTTTGTTAAAATGTTAAAACGTTAATATAATAATAAATAAGTTTGTTTTTCAAGTTTATATCTACCATATAAGAAAATCTATACACATGGTAAATACAATGTTGTCCCTTTGTCAAGTTTTTACACCTCATCACTTTTTGGTAAAAAGTGGTCTTTTCACACCCTTATCCTAACTATTGAACCACAAATTTGTTTGCAATTACACGCTTCTATTAAAACAGCACACTACTTGAGTTAGTTCCAGTTTCTTCCCAACCAAAGCAATTTGATAGTTCTGCAATTACAACCAAAACGTACTTGTTTCACCTTTAGCGATGGGTCTAATCACCCTCAGTTGTAGAAAGATGTTGAAACTCTCTCACACCTCTCACAACTACTATACTATTGTTCCTCTAACTCTAATGTAATACGGTGGGAGAACTGACTTTTTTTGTTTTGTCTTTCACAAAACGTATTGAGGTCAGCAAGAGTCGCCACCGACTTTTATTTTATCCAAATTTATTAGGAGAGGCATAAAAGAACAAGAAAGACCTTTAAAAGATTTTGAGTTCGGGAGGGTAAGTTATACAAAGGGAAGGTGTTAGCGCTCATTGTATCCATAGTTATCCATTGGCTCTTAATTGCTTAGCTCACTTCGTTTGACTTGTGTGTGTGCTTTTGAAAATACTTTGAAAAAGTTTAACTTTGTAACGATTCTCATATGAATGTATACAAAGTGTTATTTTTAAAAATATTTGTGTTTGGAAATAGTTTGTAAGAAAGCTTGACTTTGTAATGATTCTTGTATGAATGTATACAAAGTGTTTTTCTTTTGAAAATAGCTTTGAAAGTATGAGGTGTGAAAATGAATTTGAGTGTCAGCAAGCAATTAGGAGCACCTACCCACTAAGTAATAATCTTTCCTATTCTATTATGTTTTCTTTTGGAGATAGTATTAGCCATACCATTAGTTGGTAGGAAATCCTATCTATTGGATGTGAATGAACAAGTGTATGGTCATAGAAGGCAACATGTAAGGATACCTTAGCAATTCGAAGGAACTATCATCATTTTATCGTAGTGTCATCGAGGGACAAGATCATCTTTTTGTAGGCAACTCGAAGGGTCCATGATCTATATATTGAAGGGACTATGATGATTTATTCGTAGGCAGCTTTTGCCAAGATATCCCTACGTTCGAGGGACATTACCAAGTAATTAAAAGGCAACAAGAGAGGTTATCCTAAAGGTGAGTGTGTGAGAAGTGTGTTAATTTCATATATTTAATCCAAAATTAGGGTTAGCTATGTTCAGTTATTAGTCTTGCCATACAATCCTATTAATCATACATCTAGCAATTAAATATGTACAGGAAATTAAAGTGCGAAAAATAAATCCTAATTACTATTACAAGGCTTCGGGACAAATACATAATCAATAAAAACCTTGCGGAAAAATAAAGTGCGGAAAATAATAGTCCTAATTAACTATTACATCCCATAAGCAGTTACATAACTGGTAAAAAGAAAAAAATATATATGCGAGGAGTAAATTAAATAGCGATGAATTGAAAAGTCGGGAGGTGGTTGAAGTTTTGAGAGAAGGAAGAACTAGGGTTTAGAAAGAAAAATTAGGGTTAACTAGATCTATGACTTGTGCGTTGCACGTGTTTGATTAAACATATTTTAAATATTATATATGGTTCAAGTTAGAGCTGTCAAAATAGGCTACCCATATGGGCCGCCCCGTCAGGCCCGAAAAATCATTGGGCTTGGACCTTAAAATTAGAGCCCACATCTTTCAGGGCCTTTTTAGCCCAGTCCTAAAAAGCCCGTTACCCATTAGGGCTAGCTCATATGGGTCGTGGGTAGCCCATTATGCCCGCATAATTATAAATTTAAAAAAAATATATTAATATTTATATTATCTTACTCCAAAATAGCATATTGATTTTTCTCACTTAACTAAATTTTATCTCTATTCTATTCAATCTTTCTCTTTTAAATATTATACATTAATATAATCAACATTTTTTCATCGTATTATATTAGTTTTTCTCTTATAATAAATATTCAAATATTATTTTATTTAATTTAGACATATATTATATTTAGAAACACATTATAGTATTTGTAAGAGATAATATATTACTTAAAAATATATTAGGTTTAAAATTACATAACTTTTAATTTCATTTATAATAAATATTATGGAGTTTTTATTTTAGTTTTTTAAAATAAAAAATTTCATTTAGGGCCTGGTAGCCTGAAGCCCATCTAGAGCCGGGTTCGGGTAGTAAATCTCAAACCCGTATTACACAGGACCTTTTTGGCCCAGCCCTAAAAAGCCCAGGACCCACCAGGGCCGGGTAGCCCATTTTGACAGCTCTAGTTCAAGTGTGATGTGATTTTTAATTTCTATTACATTTTTTAATTGAAAAATAAAATTTATTTTCAATAAATATTTCCAAAAAAAAATTGTAATGCCAAAATAATAAATTTGATATGTATTAGATTGAACTTTTAATAGACTATGTTAACAACATAAAAAAATATTGTAAATATTTAAAATTTTGTAGAATTATATTGCCTTATTAGAATTTTAAATTAAAAAAAATCGTGTAATAAGTCTTTGTACACAAAGTTTTTTTTTGAAAATCTTAGTATAAGTTTTTGTACATAATTAATTTATATTTTAAATAAACATATAATGATGGGAATGGAAAAAGAAAAAGTTTATAGATAAAAACATAAAGAAGCTGCTATAGTATTGCACGGAAAACGCAATTGATGATCAAACTCCGTATCCGTATTTAATTTAATCAAAAGGTATTATACTAATAAAAATATATGATCATTATTTTTTATAGAATTTTAAAAATTGCACAAAAAATAAGTATACAATAAAAATGATGTGACATTTAATTCAAATGTGTAATATTTAATTATTGTAAAAAAATTGATTCATCTTATCTTCATTTTTTTTTTGACAAAAACAAACTCAATGAAATTCATTCAACACATGATGTTCAATACAAGGAGGAATCATATGGATAACACTGCGTCTAGCCCAAGAATTGGCCGCCTTCGCGAGGGAATGGGCAACCGAATTCGCTTGACGCCTAATAAACTTCACCTCGAAGTTGGAAAAAGCATGTAATAAATTTTTAATAGACATAATAATCAAACTAAACTCCGAGCCACCCTCGTGGTTGGAGTGGATGGCTTGAACAACCTGTTGAGAGTCACTTTCGAAGATAATATTATCAAGGTGCAGAGCTATAGCTCCTTCAATAGCTTCTTTAAAGGCATAAGCTTCTGCTTCAAGGATGGAGAGGGTGCCAATATCCCAAGCAACACCTGGAATAATGAAATTACCCCTTTTATCACTAATACACCATCCCCTATTAGTAGTCCCAACATGACTGTTAAAACCCGCATCCACATTGCACTTTAACCATCCTTCCATTGGCGGGTTCCAACACGTGACATTCTGATGGTTATTCTCTCTCCCTTGAATTTTTTGTGCTGTAAGCCAATTCTGCCAGTTATGAAAAGCGATCATACCCAATTTAGATGCTTCCTCTTTCTCATTATGCCAAATAAAATCGTTTCTATTCTTCCAAATCACATCCATCATAACTGCAAATCTACCAGCAACCATCCTATCTTCTGATCTACATATATCAAATATTAGAGATTTTACATCACTAAAATTATGTAAACGGGGCTCTAGAAGATCCGACAAACCTGCTGTCCTCCAACACTGAATAGTCGTATCACAACCAAAAAACACATGCCAATCATCTTCAATATTATTTCCGCAGAGCTGACAATCTAATGGGCAAGGTACCTGATGTTGACGAAGTCTGGTACGCGATGGTAAGCATCCCATACATATCCTCCATAACAAATGCTTGGTTTTAGATGGAGCTTTAATTCTCCAAAGACTATTCCAATCCTCCTTCCCACTATCATTATTTTGCCTCTTTTTAGAACCTATCCACAACTTGTAGCCAGATCTCACACTATACTCACCATTTTGTTCCTCTTTCCATACCAATCTATCTTCGACCACCTCTTGCAACAACAGAACCTGTAATATATCGCCGGTAGCTACATAATCAAACAAATCCTCAATCAACCTTGTATTCCATTCTTTTGCATTAGGCAACATAAGATGTTTAACGGTAATATCGTACGTACCTTGCTTTTGGGGTCCAACAAGGCATCCTTCTCTTCTTCCCCTAAGCCAAGGTTCATTCATTGCCTTGATTTGACTACCATCACCTATACTCCACCTGTACCCTAATGTTAAGACATCTCTTGCTTTCCACATGCTTCTCCATACAAAGCTAGGGTTATATCCAATATTTGCATCTAAGAAAGAAGTACGGGGATAATACCTTGCTTTGAAGATTCTTGCCACAAGAGTATGCGGCCTTGTCAACAAATTCCATCCTTGTTTTGCAACCATAGCCATGTTAAACGCTTTAAGATCCCTAAAGCCCAACCCACCTTCCGCCTTAGAATAAGTTAGCTTGTCCCACGCCATCCATCTTATACCACGAGTATTGTTATTTCCTCCCTCCCACCAGAAAGAATTCATCATGTTTTCAATATCATTGATTACCGCATCTGGTAGAATAAAGATGCTCATGATATAGGCTAGAATAGATTGAAGAACCGATTTTATCATAATCTCCTTTCCCGCTTTTGATAAAGACCTACCCCTCCACGAATTAATCCTGTTCCAAATACGATCCTTAATAAAGGAAAAAGTGGCCTTTTTACTTCTTCCAATCATCGATGGTAATCCTAGGTACTTTCCGGTCCCCATAACATGCCGAACTCCCATAATTCTTGCAATATCCTCTTGCGCTGGTTTGCTCAAATTCCAGCTAAAAAACACTTCAGACTTATTCATATTAATCTCCTGGCCTGAAGCGTCAGCATATGTATTAAGCAAATTCATAAGACGTGTCACCTCCGTGAGATTGGCCCTGCAAAATAGAAAACAATCGTCAGCAAAAAGCAGATGGGACACACTCGGTGCCCCTCTGCACACCTGGAATCCATGGATATCACCACTCGCCATTTCTCTATGAATAAGAGCTGAAAGACCTTCTGAAATTAGAATAAAGAGGTAAGGAGACAGTGGGTCCCCTTGCCTGAGTCCTCTTCCTGGTTGAATTGGTCTGACACGGTCTGAGTTAATAATAACAGAGTAGTGCACCGACGTAACACACATCATAATCCAATGTATCCATTTCTCTGAAAAACCCATTTTAGCAAGCATGCCTCTAAAAAAACCCTAGTCAACTCTATCATACGCCTTACTAATGTCTATCTTAAGAGCCAAGTGAGCCTTGTTCCCCGTGGTCTTCCGCTTGAGTGCATGAATGATTTCTATAGCAATCATCGCGTTATCAAGAATAGAACGCCCCTCAATAAAAGCCGATTGTGCCTCAGGCACACACTTTCCAAGTAAAACCTTCGTTCCGTTCGCAAGAACTTTGGACACTAATTTGTAAACCACGTTGCACAAAGATATTGGTCGGAAATCCTTAATATCGTGTGGTTTAACGCACTTAGGGATCAGGCAAATATTAGTATCACTTAGAGATTGAGGGAAGAAACCTCTCTCCAACCAGTTCGTAGCCGCCTTCCAAATATCCTCTCCACATAAGTCCCAGAAATTATGGAAAAAAGCAGGATTGAATCCGTCAGGTCCGGGGGCTTTATCTGGATGCATCTCAAAAGCTGCTGCATGAAGCTCTGCCTTAGTGATGGGTAGCAGTAGCCTGTCATTCTCTTCATTAGTAACCCTCGGCTGAATGTTGTTAAGAACTGGATCATAGACACCATTCTTAGCTCCATAGATGTTCTCAAAATAGGATCTTGCAATTTCACACATGCCCAATTGATCCCGGACTTCATCTCCGTTTTCCTGAACCAACATGTCAATTAGCTGTCTATTCCTTCTAATCGTTGCGGATAAGTGAAAGAATTTTGTATTGCGATCACTGTCTCGCAGCCAGTGCATTTTAGCTCTTTGCTTCTAGTAGGTATCCTCTCGAATAAGGGCCTTATTATACTCATTTTGAGCCTCGATAAAACGAGACGTCGAGACCGGATCCTGCTTATCTCTACATTGTTCCATTGTTTCTTTATTTCTCTGTAACTCTTCTTTATTTTTTCTATTTCTGTATCTACTCCACCTTCCCAGCTCTTCTGCACATAAGGAAAGACGTTGTTGCACCTCATTAGATTCACCTCTTCATATTAAAAAACAATAATATAAGCAAAAAGAGACTTGAGAGAGTGTCATATATAGTTCAGATGTGCGGCATTTAATCATTATTCATAATAAATTGATATTGTTATAACGAATAATTATAACAATGAAGAAAATAACATATTTGCAATATTGTTTAATGCATCAAACAAACATAAATTGAAATTATAATATTTCTATAATATATATCAAAAAATAATTTGTACAAAAATTTATAATAATATAATAACAACAACAATAATAATATAATATAAATAGTAAATATTATGAATTTGTTTACGACAATAAACGATTAGAGTGGTTATGTTCAATAAATATAACAGATACCCATAATATATTTTTTTCTTGAAAAATATTGACTATTTCTATAATAATAAAATATTAATTAAAAACTAAAAATGTATTTTGAAATTAAAAGATATAAAAAATATTTAAGGTTAAATGAAAAAAAAATAATAACATTATATCATTCTTATAATTTAAGATGTTGTAAATATAACTTAATTGATACGTGCTGCAATTATAAACACAAAAAGTTTACAATATAATGTTTTTCCTGAAATTTTACAAATCATAAGAAGTTAAGACACGAAAACCATCATCATTCAAAATTCATATATACATACTTAATCTTCGAGATTTTGTCATATATTAATTGATGGTAACATTAAACAATTACAATTAATTTATCAAAAATCTCACTAAATAAGTCATACCTATTTTCATGTTTGTCGCCTCCAATTTAAATATGCACTTGATTGCCTCCATTCACAACTTTTTTTTCTATAAAATATATTCTCACCTCACATACTTTGTATTTTACGAATAACCACTCTATTTACATTACATTGAAAACTGAATAATCTATACAGAAAAATATAATATATAAAATAATAATTACACCATATAGTACAATTTTGATTCTAGAAAAATTGAAAAAAACATATTATTCTTGTAACACAATGTTGCAACACTACTTGAATTTCACGCCCGTGTTAAATGTGGAGGGAAGAGTGATATATAATAAGGGGTTTTGGCTAATATGCATAAGGATTTTACTTATGCACCATGCATAAGTCTATATAAGTCATTGGATCATGTTTTTAATCCAGTATTAAGTATTGAGTATTGAGTGGTGAGTATTGACTATTGACTATTGAGTAATAATAATTGATGTCTAGAATTTGATCCAATAGTTCAAGGGTCCATAATAATCTATGCATGGTGCATAGATTTTTATCTATGCACGGTAACTGCCCCCTATAATAAAGTATATATAAAAAATTTACGTAACTCATTTTTTATTAATTACATATTGAATGAAAATCAAGAATTTGTATAAATTATATAAGGGAATATGTTTCATAGTTAATTATCAGTTTATAATAAGAATAACACAAAATAATTATCAAATTTAATACAATGAATATTTTTAATTCATGAGACAAAAAATTAAAGTAATTAAATGTATATTTATGGTAATAAATAGTAGCTAGTCAATTAAAATAATAAATTTTTTTATTAAATAACTTAATTATATAATACTTATTTTTCAAAATATTTTGAAACAAAAGTATGAGATTTATTTGTGGGCTTATGAATTAAGGAAAATTTTTTATGGAATGGATAGAAAAAATAGTTCAATGTAAAAATCACAGAAAAATTTATTAATCAAATTAATATCATAATATTCAATGAGTGGGGTATTTAAAACAAATAAATTCTATAATATTTAATTTTTGACTTAAAAGCAAATTAAAATCACAATGTTAAAAACTATTATAAGTTATTTCCTATATTATTGCAGCAATTTATATTTTATATATTTATATTTATTAGAATTTATAAACTCATTTGGATTATATATATTTTTTATTAGACAATAGTTATATATTTATTTGACAATCTTCAATGCAAAATTTATTTGAGATTTATATTTAAAATAAATATAGAATTGTATAAAATAAAAAATTGAAAAATTGATTTAATTTGAGAAGCTTTGTGAGTTTGTCACATAAACATGAGGCTTTGTGAGTTTATCACGTAAGCACGAGGCTTTGTGAGTTTGCCACATAAGCATGAGGCTAGGGTTTTGTCCAGGGTTGTCATAATGACAATCTTAGATTTATATTAAGTAGATTTATAATAATAATTAATTTATTATTATTATTATATATAGAGACACTTTATTAAATTGATAATAATAATAATAAAAGCATTTTTTAAATATATTTTGAATCCAAAAAATATTTATTTTTTATTTTTTATATTATCGTTGTATTTTATTATTTATAATTTAAATAATTATTAAAATAAAAAATTTACTTAGTTGTTTATAAAACTATTATAAGTTATTTCCCATATTATTTCAGCAATTTGTATTTTATATATTTATATTTATTAGAATTCATAAACTCATTTGGATTATATCTTTTTTTATTAGACAATATTTATATATTTATTTGACAATCTTTAATGCAAAATTTATTTGAGATTTATATTTAAAATAAATATAGAATTATATAAAATAAAAAATTGGAAATTTGATTTAATTTGAGAAGCTTTGTAAGTTTGACACATAAACTTGAGGCTTTGTGAGTTTGACACATAAAGTTGAGGCTTTGTGAGTTTGTCACGTAAGCATGAGGCTTTGTGAGTTTGCTACATAAGCATGAGGCTAGGGTTTTGTCTAGGGTTGTCATCATGACAATCTTAGATTTATATTAAGTAGATTTATAATAACAATTAAATTATTATTATTATTATTATTATTATAAATAAATATAAATATATATAGACACAATTTATTAAATTGATAATAATAATAATAAAAGCATTTTTTAAATATATTTTGAATCCAAAAAAATATATTTTACTATTTTTTATATTATCGATGTATTTTATTATTTATAATTTAAGTGATTATTAAAATAAAAAATTTACTTAGTTGTTTATAAAACTATTATAAGTTATTTCCCATATTATTGCAGCAATTTGTATTTTATATAATTTATATTTATTAGAATTCATGAAGTCATTTGGATTATATCTTTTTTTATTAGACAATAATTATATATTTATTTGTCAATCTTTAATGCAAAATTTATTTGAAATTTATATTTAAAATAAATATAGAATTGTATAAAATAAAAAAATTAGAAATTTCATTTTATTTGAGAAGCTTTGTGAGTTTTCCACATAAACATGAGGGTTTGTGAGTTTGTCACGTAAGCATGAGGCTTTGTGAGTTTGCCACATAAGCACGAGGATATGGTTTTGTCTAGAGTTGTCATAATGACAACCTTAGATTTATATTAAGTAGATTTATAATAATAATTAAATTATTATTATTATTATTATTATTATTATTATTATTATTATTATTATTATTATTATTATTATTATTATTATAAATATATGTAGATATATATAGACACAATTTATTAAACTGATAATAATAGTAATAATAATAACAAAAGCATTTTTAAAATATATTTTGAAATAAAAATTGTATATTTTTTATTTTTTATATTATTATTGTATTTTATTATTTATAGTTTAAGTGATTATTAAAATAAAAATTTTACTTAGTTGTTTATAAAACTATTATAAGTTATTTCCCATATTATTGCAGCAATTTGTATTTTATATATTAATATTTATTTGAATTTATAAACTCATTTGGATTATATCTTTTTTTTATTAGACAATAATTATATATTTATTTGACAATCTTAAATGCAAAATGTATTTGAGATTTATATTTAAAATAAATATAGAATTGTATAAAAAAAAAATTGGAAATTTGATTTAATTTGTGAAACTTTGTGAGTTTGCCACATAAACATGAGGCTTTGTGAGTTTGCACTACTACGGAAAAGGGCTACGAAAGCGCTTTTTTTGGGCTACTAAAGCGCTTTAAAGGGCTGCCAAAGCCTGTGCTGCCGTAGGTAACGAAAGCGCTTTTGAAAGTGCTCTAGTAGCCACCCCTATAAGAGCGCTTTTCTAGAAAAGCACTCTGGTAGCCCCTCCTATAAGAGCGCTTTTCTGGAAAAAACGCTCTGGTAGCCCCCCATATAAGAGCGCTTTTTCTGGAAAAAGCGCTCTGGTAGCCCCCCTATAAGAGCGCTTTTCCAAAAGCACTTTTGTAGGTTGCGTTTTTTTTTAAACTTAGGCAGCGCTTTTAGTAATAAAGCGCTTTAGTAGGTGGCCCTTTTAGAGCAGTTTTTAGAAGCGCCGTCGTTGCTAAATGAGGTATTTTAAAGTGCAACCTGTAATTTAAGCCTCCCAGTTCGACCTGTAATATTTTCGACTTGTAATATATTTTGAACCTGTAATATTTTCGACCTGTAATATATTTTCGACGATATATTTTCAACCATAGGTAGGACAATATATATATATATATATATATGTATATATATATATATATATATATATATATATATATATATATATACTAATATAATACCATTATAATATCCAAAATTATATATATATACTTCATTATAGTTCCTGTCAAACAAACTAAATCATGTAAAGTATGATATATATACAGAAAGTTTCACATGTAACTAACTCATGTCAAACAAACTAAATCAGTAACATTAACAATATTATACTTCAAACATTGGCAACAGTATGAACAAAGTTAGTAACATCCTAGAGTACTATAATATTATATTTCAAAAGTTTGATCGTTTCCCGGCCTGGTCCTGCAAAGTATGAACACAACAACACGGTCAATTAAAGGCTCAACAACAACAAAAACAAACATGAACCAACATCCACCAAAGAAACTCAAACAAAAAGTCATTATCAAAATAATGTATTCATAAAAAACTGTTCACACAATAATGTATTCATACCTACATGAATAGTTGATGAATATAAAATTGACACAAATCCTCTTTGATTTCTTCCAACTTAAGTCTCGTGTAAGAAGCAGCATAGAAGTCGTCAAAGTACTACAGAACAAAAGCATAATATGAATGATTTAGTTAAATGTAATAAATTATCAGAAATTATCTTAAGTTATAAATTCATACCGTGTTTGGAATTTCTAATTGATTCGCTTGAATGATTTCTTTCATAAACCTCAAAACATAGTATCCGCAATCTGAACTGTTTCGCTGTATCGGACACTACATAGAAAAACAAATAAGATTTTATAGTTGTCTTGTTTTATCAAGTAGCATAAATATTATAAGAAAAATTGTGAAAAATAATGTACCTGCACTTTGATCCAAGTAATGTTGTTTGATTTAGTCCGGGATACATGTGCGTCTTGTTGACTTCGGAACACTTGTATTGATCTAACATAAATATAAAAGCATATATTTAGATCAATCTCACAAATAATTAAATATATAAATATACACGAATATTTAGAACGATCCCACTTATGTATCAATCATTGCCTTCATTGCCAGATAATTGGTCCACTCACCATCTACCGAATTCAGAAAATATACCACTTCTCTTATAGGGTTGATAGCAAGCAACAATCGATGTGCTCTATAAATTAAAACAATAGGTTATATGAAAATTTTGCCACCCAAAAGAAACAAAGATTAGATGAACCAAGAATGAGAAACTAACCCTACTGGTCGGGTATTATACGCCCAAAGAATTAGACTTTCTGTATTACCGGTGGACAGGAATCTATCGACTAAGCGTTGTCTAACTGATTCCGGTTCCGTAGCAATTGTCATTCCGCTGCAATGGCTACGTGTTAGATTGAACATATTAAAGTTAGTTTTTATACTGCAAAATATCTAGATGCTTTGGCTAGAGTTTTCCTTTCAAAATATTATAACCTCCTCCTTAGACTTGAGACCGGTACACAATTGGAACTTAGCAAATTCAAAAAATTCACACTGTTTCATAAACCTTTTATTGCAAATAAAATTCTGAATATGCCTCGGTATGAGACAGCAATTTTGATCCTCACAGACTGTAAAATCAATCAAAACATATCCCACAGACCCTAATATACAAACATAGCAAAACTTACAAGGCTTTGACTATTTCAACTATTTCAACTATTTCAATATTAGACACTTGTAATACATTTAGTTTTTATATTCTAATTTTATATGTTGTTTTTTTTATTTCAGGTGATTCTGACATCATTAAGTCAATTCCTGAGCATTGAGTAATTTTGTCTATGCAATTTTTGTTTCATTGTGTTGAACAGAGCAAACAAAGCAAAACTCAGCAAAACAATGTATCAAAACATATGCCACAGACCCTAATATACAAACAAAGCAAAACAGGGTTTGAAACCTCACTCTCATCCTTGCTACCTCACTTTCATCTTCAACCTCACATTTCCAGAATTAGGGTTTCAAATAACAACAAAATAGTGAAAGATGATAGAATGTTTACCTCCAAACGAATTCAAAGTGGTTGTTGCTGAGAGGAGATGTTGAGAATGAACGGCGCCGGCTGTGAACGAAGAAGAAAACAAACGGCGTTGGCGAACAGAAGGCAAGAAGAACGATGAAGAACGAACGACGACGGTCCTGTGGAGGTTGGCGGCGGCGGCGTCTTGTGAAGAACAGTGACTTCGTCTTTGTGAAGAAAAACAGTGAAGAAACGATGAAGAATAATGAAAGACAAAACGCGTTTCTTTTAATTTGTTTAAAAAATTTAATTTTAAAGCGCTTTCTTAATGTGCCCTATACCAGCGCTTTTAGAAAGCGCTCTCGTATCCACTCTTTACCAACGCTTTTTAGAAAGCGCGCTCGTACCCCCCGCCCCTTACCAGCGCTTTTTTCCCTTGTTTTTTAGTTTTGTTTTTTGTGCAACCTATAGCAGCGCTTTTCCCAAAAGCGCTTTCGTAGATGCGCTGCTAAAAGACAAATTTGTTGTAGTGTTGCCACGTAAGTACGAGGCTTTGTGAGTTTGCTACATAAGCATGAGGCTAGGGTTTTGTCCAGGGTTGTCATCATGACAAACTTAGATTTATAGTAAGTAGATTTATAATAATAATAATAATTACTATTATTATTATTATAAATTTATATATATATATATATAATTTATTAAATTAATAATAATAATAATAATAATAATAAATTTTAAATATATTTTTAATCCAAAAAGTATCTTTTTTATTTTTTATATTATCGTTGTATTTTAGTATTTATAATTTTAGTGATTATTAAAATAAAAAATGTACTTAGTTGTTGTTTATAAAACTAATATAAGTTATTTTCCATATATTGCAGCAATTTTTATTTTATATATTTATATTAATTAGAATTCATAAAGTCATTTGGATCATATCTATTTTATTAGATAATAGTTATATATTTATTTGACAATTTTTAATGTAAAATTTATTTGAGATTTATATTTAAAATAAATATAGAATTGTATAAAATAAAAATTGAAAATTTGATTTAATTTGAGAAGCTTTGGGAGTTTGCCACATAAACTTGAGGCTTCGTGACTTTGCCACATAAACACGAGGCTAGGGTTTTGTCTAGGGTTGTCATCATGACAACTTTAGATTTATATTTAGTATATACTAACTAAGATCTAATTCTAAATTAATTATGAAAATAATATTAATTAGCTAATTATGTACAATTAAACCTAATTTAATTAACCTAAATATCAAATTGATTTTATTTATTAATCCTAATGACTAAGTTAATTAAAAGATTATATCAAAAATATTTTAATTAAAACCTAAAAACTAATTATTTTTGTATTTTTATGATTAAATGATTAAACTGACTAAATTAAATATCCTAATCCTAATTAAAATAATTAAATAAAATTAGAAGGAAAAAATTAATAGGTTGGTTAAACCCTAATCCTAATGTTTGGTGATTTTTAATTGGTTAAAAGAAATTAAGGTTAATTAACATAATTAAAAGTTAATTCAAAGGAAATGAAAATAAGAAAGGTGAGAAAATTGGAGAAAAAAGAAGTGTAGGATGCCATGGCTTGAACCTAGGTCCTTATGGTCACCAGCGTGTACCTATACCTATAGATTTTATGTATCACCATATCTGCAATCATCAAAATCATTATACATGCCATATAAATTCCAAGTAAGCACCATGATTAATTAAAAACTATCCCCTGAACACGATGTTATTAATTTTGGCCAATTTTGCCTCTAATTAAGGTTCCCCAATTTGGAGCTTTGAAGCCCTAATCATGGCAAATCGCAATTCCTGCATCAATCTTCAAAATTAAAGATTCAAACATTTTCTAAACATTCATATGAACAGGAATATATGCTTAGAATTCATTAAAAATGCATGAATCGTTGAAATCAAATTTGGAAGAACAAGGGCAAACCGTGGAGATGGCTGGAGTGATTCACGATGCTTCGAGGCTTGGTGATGGATGGAGTAGCTTCCTAAGATGTCAAGGAAGCTTGTTTGATCCTTAAAAGTGGTTGAAAGAGGTTGAAATCCTAAAATTGAATTTCACTTGACCTTGAATTTTTTGAAGTTTGGTTAGGGTTTCTGGAGGAGTAACTTCGTCCCCTAGGGGTCTGAAATTGTTGTGTATATATAGAGCATGAGATTAGGTCAGGAATTTTGATTCCAATCTTTTTAATTTAATTGATGAATATTTGACTTGGAATCAATATGAAAACTTGCTATTTTGGTCTCAACCATGCTTAATCATGTTTGCAATCACTCTACACGTTTTCTTTAGCTTCAAGATTTGATTTTTGGCTTCTAGAAGGATTAAAAATAATGTCTTGTGATTTAAACCATTTATTTCATATTTTATGCATTTTATTTAGTATTTAAATAAATAAAAATCCAAATAAATATAAATAAGAATCATAAAAATATGATGATGGATTTATAGGTCTTTATTTATGTAAATTGCTTTGACAAAAGATGTGTCCTTGTTGACTTTCAAAATGAATTGTAATGTTTTAACCTATATCTTTCAAATGAAGCATTTTTGGCCTTGCCTTTGGTGTGACAAAGTTGTAGAGAATTGAATTTCCTTCAAATGAGCTTTGCTTGGGAAAATTTATGATAAAGTATGTGAAAGTTATGCCTGATCAAAGTTTAGTTTACTTTTGCTTAAAAAATTCTAATTTAGTAATTGTGACTTTTGTTGATTTTTGAGATTTCCTTGATGAATCATGACCAACCCTTGATCAAATGATGATTGTGACCTTAAATCCTTGATGTTGACCAAAAATATTGAGGTTTTATTGTATATTGACCATAGTTGACTTTTGGGTCCAACACAATCGACTGTTGATCATTTGAATAATTGATTGGGCAATATTGCATTGTGAGGCCTCGAACGTGGCATGGAGACACCTTGAGACATATGAGGTACTATGAAGCCCACTTGAGGCCTTGGAGATTCCATTTCCTTGAGAGAAACCAAAACCCTAATTGGAGCCCTATTGCTCAAGAGATCTCTTGAGACAAACTGTCTTGAATATGTGAGGGCAAATTTGAGGGTGCAACACCTAGGTTTCGCTCTTCCTTGCAAAAAAATTCTTTTCGATTCGATTTTCGCCTCCCCCGGAGAAACAAATAGCCAAGCCATTTGAGATGGTTAGCGACATCAACATTCAGAAAGAACTATGGAAAGTAGCCGTCAAAGTTCACCCCCGATGGAAGGTCATCACCGCGTCGAAAGAGCATTTCGAAATGGTCGTTTCGACAACAAATGTAGGTCTAATTATTTTGAACTGTTACTTATGAAATTTTTAGGGTTTCTAATGTTACACATAAAAATTGTTACTTTCGACATGTTTTCATGTTTTCCCTTTTCATTGTTTCTTCCGACTGTTTCAAAATGTCAGTATAAGTTCATCAATCATGTTGTTTTTTTTGTCTTTACTAACTTGGTTTTGTTGATTTTAATTTTTTAGGATTTTTTGTTTTTCACAACAGTTTGTTTGTTTTTTTACCTTTTTTTTTAATTTTTTTCCCATTTTCATTGTTGCGTATGAATGTTTCTAAATCTAAGTGTAAGTTCAACACGGTTTTTGTTTTTTTGTCTTTAATAACTTGGTTTTGTTGATTTTGATTTGTTAGGGTTTCTGGTTTTTCACACCAGTTTGTATCTTTGTTAATGTTTTCATGTTTTCCTTAACTTTCAGGGATGTGCCATTCATGTGGTTGTTCCGACGATCTTCAAACAAACTTTTAATTCTATGTAGATGGACAATGTTGCATGTACCATGTCTAACTTCCAGGTTCAACCAAATAATTTAATGTGAAAACCAACTAACACAAATTTCTTCTCAAATTAACTGGGGTACAACCATTGGGGATCTTGGGAAACATGATATCCCACATAAACCAACCACCTTAACCCCGTTCGCCGATGTTATTTCAAGGAAGTGGCAGAAGAACACTTTTTATCGTATTGTGATTTAACTAATGAAAATCTGTGTTTTATTTTCTTTTACCGGATTTGTATCAATTTCAATGACATTTTATTTCATTGTAGATATTATTGGTGTCGTTGATGATGTTGCTACCAGACCGTAAGTTAAGATTTCCAGCTCAGATAAGCTTTTGCTTCCATCTCAGAAATCATAAATTGTTTCTTAGATAAGCTTTTTGAAGGAGTGAAAAACACTTAGTAAGGGGGGATTGAATAAGGGTTGTTTCTTTTTGGCAAATAAAAATAATGACCACAAATATTTTTATCCTGGTTCGTTTGAACGCAAACTACCTCTAGTCCACCCTTACAGGTGATTTAACTCCACTGAGGATTAAATCCACTAATCAAAAACTGATTACAAAGATTCTCCACTTAGATCAACCTCTAAGTCTTCTTGAGTCTATAGATCACAACTTGATCACTCAAGGAATTTTGGGTTACATAAATATAATCAAATACAGAGATTAATGATGCTTCTAAAAAGCTGTAATCACTAAGTGATTATTCTCTTAAGTTTATGATCGAGAACTCACAATAAATACAAATCAGCGCTTCAGACTTTGTGAACCAGACTTTGTGATTTGCTTTGTTCATCATAGTTTCCAGCGTTTGGTGCAAGTTAGAACTTTAGTGCTTCAGACTATTGAAGTTCCTTAGAGCATGATACCTTCAAATTTCAGAGCTTGGTTCTAATAGTCATGATCTGATAACTTCAAGACCATGCTCTAATGTCTTTAGGACCATGTTCTGATGTAGCCATCCAGAACATCTGGGTCAGAGAATCTGAAAGATAGGATATTGCCTACTCTTTTACACTTTTCCTGAAATGGAAAAAGTATCTTATTAGAGTACCACATTGTCTTATACAAAATTCATTTCTAATGTTATCATCAAAACTAGAAAATATGATCAAAACATTTCATGTTCTAACAATCTCCCCCATTTTGATGATGACAAAAAAAAATATAGAATTGATATGAATTTGTATCTAGAATAAAGATGAAAGAGACAACAAACAGATATAGAAAAGCAAACTAATCAGAATGTATAGAGTAATCTCCCCCTGAGATTAACAATCTCCTGCTGAAATTAATACCAAATGAATTTAATATAAAAGGACTTCCCTGAGTATTTTCCATTTCATAAGAGACTTTAAAGTTGAGCTTTATCTGAAGAAGATTCAGAGCTTCCTTTAGACAACATTAAGGCTTTGAATTTTCTTTAGAGAACTCGCGTATCAGAGCATCAAATTTTGTTTGCTTCAGATCTTTGGAATTTCATTCAGATTTTAAGATCTTCAGAGCATCAAATTTTGTTTTCATCAGATCTTTGGAATTTCATTCAGATTTTAAGATCTTCAGAGCATCAAAATATGTTTCTCACTTAAACAAATAAAATACATTTCTCCTTTAATTTGAGATCTTCAGAGCATTACATTCCAGCAAAAACTTTCAGATGCAGAACTTTGCAATTTGTTAGAAAAATATTCGAGACTTAAGCCTGGCAACTGATATAATAAAATCAATTCAGTAATACGTTTCTCCCCCTTTTTGTCATACATAAAAAAGAATAATAAAGATTCATATGAAAGAACAAATAATGAAAGGGAAAGAAGAAATATTTCATTGATATTAAGATGCAGGAAAAGAACAAAATATATGCAAGAAAAGAAAGAAAAAAAAAAGACAAGTCCTAAAGACAAAAAGACTAGGAAATCTTGGAGGCTAAGAGGGCTAGTGATAAGTGCTTGATTCATGCTAAAATGACTTATAATAACATAGCACTTATCTTGCTTATTTGACATATTTCTCACATAAAAACCCTCAACTATTGAATAAAGTATCATTGTGCAAAATTACTTGGTTTAGTTTGCATTTATGCAGGTTATAGCATTAAAGCAAAAACCAGAAAACAGGGCTTTCGCTGCAGCGAACTATATTTCGCTGTAGCGAACTCCAGGCACTCAAAGGAAAAAGTCCAGAAAACAGAGCATTCGCTGCAGCGAAAGGTAGCGAATGGTAGCGAAGGCCCGATTCGCTGCAGCGAACCATATTTCGCTGTAGCGAACGAAGTCAGAAGCAAACTTTCCAGTTTTGCTAGCAGTGAGCAGAAGCGAAGTACATTCGCTGCAGCGAACCATATTTCGCTGTAGCGAACTTTGGCGGTTTCTAGAAGATTTGAATTCCTTAAAGCTGAAGAAAACATTCACTGCAGCAAAATATCATTCGCGTAGCGAACTTTGGCGGTCAGAACAAAGACTTAACAATGAAGCAAGGCATTCGCTACAGCGAAACTCCTTTCGCGTAGCGAACTCAGGCGGCCAGAACTACTATAAAAGGAGCAGAACTCATTTCAGAAATCATTCATTCACTTTTATCTTGGAATACTCTTATAATAGAAATAGAAATAGAGGTTTTTAGGTTGAGAGAGGTGGATACACATCAAGAGTCGGGAAATCGTCGTTGATGTCATTACAACTCGAATCTTCTATTGTTCATCAAGCTACCATGAGTAGCTAAATCCCTCTCTTGTTGGGATTGGTCGTAGTTCACCGAAACAGTATGTATTTTCTTTAATCATGGCGTTATATATAATTTATGTTTGAATCATTGTCGTTGTTATCTTCGTTTTACCGTTTATTTCATGGATTGAATTGATATTGACAAATACGATTCTAATCTCGATCCAAGATAACAACTATTAAACTCTAAATGCTAGACATAGATTTAGGTTTAATATTCACTTCAAGTATTGAAACTTAATGCTACCGTATCGTTTAATAGGCTGAGAAATTGTCGATTAAACCATAAGGTAGAAATCTCAACAAACGTTTAGACATGAACTTTATTGTGAGCAATACGTGATGATATTGAAACAAGCATACATTATGTATAACTGATATAAGATTTACATATTGAATCGGTGGATGAAAACCAATTCCCAACAAGTCTATTCCTCTAAACTTATCTTTCGTTATTTACGCATTTTTACTTTCCGTAACTTTCAACCAAAAAAACTTGAAACCTTATGCTTAGAACTATAGAAGTTGTTGAACGGTTTTGATATCGCTCCAATCCCTGTGGATACGATAATACAAAATACTTACATTTGACTTGTACTTTCTACAACATCAGCTAGCATTTGCTTGATCTCAGAAGTATCTTCTACTTACTTCTTGGAAGTCTCTTCAAACTTCCGCATCTAAGTTTTGATCTCTTGATTGGTGTATTCTTGTTTGGCCAGACGATCAAACACTGCTTCCTGATTCCTTTGGAGTTCCTTCAGAGTGTTCCACACTTCATAACTTGAGGGAGCTTCAGATGATGAAGGGGATGAGGCTGATAGAGCAGCTGGTGGAGCAACAAGATTAGACTCAAACCAAGACAAGAGAGTTTTCATGTCTCCTGTCAGAAGAACAAAATCCTTAGGAGCAAAAGGATATTGTTTTGCTCTCCATACCACCATAGCCAGAGGCTGATTAATCTCCATCTCATCAGAACCAAAATCCATATCATCAACTTCAAAGGAGTCTGCCTGGACAGGCTTCCAATTTCGGACATTCTGAAGATCCTTCCAATTCCCAAAATCCAGAGCTAGACCAGCATGAGCAGGAGCTTTAGAGACACATATATTCTGAAGATCCAGAACATCAGCTTGCAGATCCTTGGAGAAGGCGTTCCATAGCTTTCCAACAGCCACATGATCTAACTTATGTTCATAGGAAGCCTTTCGATTTTCCACCCAATTTCGTACCTTGTAGTTAAGCAACTAAAAACGTGTATAAACAGAGGGTGAGATTGATTTGGGTCTGATGATGGTAATAGGCTCTTGGGGTTTGGAAATAAGGTAAGGGGCAGAAGGTCTGTCAGAAAGAAGAAATATAGCGGGTGAGGATTATTCTTCATGATCAAAGTCTAAGACAACGACTGCTGGATCAGATGAAGGTGCTGAGTTGCGAGGTTTGTGAAAGAGAGAATCAGAGGATGATGGAGATGATGGGTTAGAAAAATCACAGGAGACATGAATGTCTACTGCTGGTTGGATTTCAGGTGTTGGAGATATTGGTTGTGGTTGGGGTGCAGAAGATTTAGGTTCAGAGGATAGAGGTTTTTGAGTGGAGAAATGTTTTCAGAGAGTAAGGTTGGGATTATAACAGTTAGAGGTGGAGGATTCAGAATGATGGGTTCACAGGGTTGAGCACGTTGTTTTTCTTTGAAGGAGGTGGAGGCAGATGATGGGAATTTAGAAGATTGTTTTTGTTTCAGGGGAAGATCTGGTTATTCTGGTTCAAGTTCAGATTTTAGAATAGAGTCATCTATTGAATCTATATCGTCTATCAGTTTCCTATTGGATTCAAGTGATCTAGGTTGTTTAAGAGAGTCTGGGTTATCTGTTGATACAGTTTCAAAAACATTAACAGGTACAGAACTAGAAATAGAAATACTTGAAGATTTCTTCTTCTTCTTAGTCTTCGTGGAAGGAACTTCTCTTACTATTTTTCTATTCTTGGGAGCTTTCTGAACTTCAAGAGAAGGAATATTTCTGCTGTGCAGCCGTGCTGGATCAAACTCTGAGTTATCCTTCAAGCAAGACTCCAGATAGAAGAGAATGACTTTGGGATGCTCCTCCTTGAAGAACATCTGGAAGTCATCAATAGGAATTCTTCTAGTCAGAATTTTGTTTACCACTCTTGGCGGAGAGGTAACACTATTAATCAGCTTCATCTTCTTCAGAGTGTGAGCCGTCAGAGTACTCCCACACGTAGCTGCCAGATCCTGAACTGCTCCATCTTCTCTCAAAGAATCTATCAACCCAGATTCTATCAGAATATCTGATATGAGCCTTCCCAGAGGAATGATGTTCCTCTTCATCTTCTGATTTTTCAACCTCCATTGTTCTCGAGAATCCTTCACATGATTCCACATATGCATGAACAGAAGATGAGGTAGATAAATCCTCCAACCTTTGCCTATGCAGTACAAAAGGTACAGTTGATCCTGGTTGATGTATGTGGGAGAGACTGTAGCCTTTCTGTGATGAATACACCCTAGAAGAATCTTAGCCCATATTCTGTAGGAGGCCTTCAGATCCTTGGTGTTTGTTGAACCCTGTTCTATTGTAAACACTTTAGAGTACACTGTGTCCAAGTCAGTTCTACCAGCACTTGCTCCAATCACACCGCCCAAACCTTTAAGATTTAGAAACTGCTTTATTAGGTTTTTTGTGATGGAGATTTCTTGACCTAAAACGAAGGAGATAATGGCTTTAGGAGTGATATTTGCATGAATCCATATTTCTTTCACCAAATCTGGATAGACAGGCCTAATGAGACAATCAAAGAAGATATCCCAGCCTTGAAGCATCATGTTTGCTTTCAAATTTAAATCGTGTTCTCTGAGGTTGTCAAAATCTACCATAAGTTCACAAAGAACTTCCAGTTCTCAAGATGGAATGAGACATGTTCTTAAAGGAGGAGTGAACTTTGGTGGTTGTTGTTGTTGTTGCAGAGAAGAAGTTGGTTGCATTGATGATGAGGAAGCCATTGAAGAGAGATTGGGTTTTGTGGTTTTAGGTTTAGGATTTTGGTAGAGAAGAAATAGAGAAGACAAATTCATAAAATGAAGAAGGAGAGAATGAAAAGAGCGAAAATGAAATTGAAACAAGAATATAAAGAGGCGGATTTGAAAGAAAATGAAATAGAATTATGAATGAGGAAAGGTTACAAAATATGCATTAATGATGAATGACGTTAATGGGGATTAATGTAAGATTTGAAAAGATTTTGCACAGTTACCTAGGGCAGCGTCTCATCAACTGCACACATGCTTGTCCCTTCAGATTAGATGAACACATGGTCATCATCTTGGGGTAACTGGTGACAACTATTGTGCTTTAACAGAAGTTCTGAGTCATACTAGGCACATGAAACATTAGTGATAATAATTTTTTAGTGTCCTTATGAACAAACAAAATCAGATCATCTGATAATAGAAGAAATAAATAAAAACATGTTCTTCAGACTAAAACATATCAGAGCTTCACAAGCACTTCATTCTGGGCATAAATCTATACCAATATTCTTCAGAATGAACTTAAACCTATTTTCAGCAAGGGGTTTTGTAAAGATATCAGCCCATTGATGGCCTGTATCTTCAAAGTTTAAAGAGAAAACACCCTTCTGAATATAGTCCCTAATAAAATGGTGTTTAATCTCTATGTGCTTAATTTTAGAATGTAAAATAGGATTTTTAGAAAGACAAATAGCAGAAGTATTATCACATAATATAGGAATGTTGCTCTCTTATATCTGATAGTCTTCTAGCTGACTTTTCATCCAGAGTATCTGTGTACTACATCTAAAAGCAACTACATATTCTGCTTTAGTTGTAGACAATGCAATTGTGGCTAGTTTCTTGCCGTACCATGAGATCAAATTTCTTCCCAGAAACTGACATCTTCCAGAAGTACTTTTACTTTCAACTCTATCTCCAGCGTAATCAGCATCACAATAACCTACTAAGTTGAATTCTTCAGATCTTCTGTAAGAAAAACCAACGTTACTAGTACCTTTTAGATACCTAAGAATTCTCTTAACAGCAGTTAAGTGATATTCTCTAGGATCTGATTGGAATCTAGCACACAAACTGACACTGAATAAGATGCCGGGCCCAGAAGCAGACAGATAGAGAAGAGATCCTATCATACCTCTGCAGATCGTCTGATCTACCTTCTTACATACCCCATCCTTACTTAAAATTCTAGTTGGATGCATTGGAGTTTTAGCTTCCTTACAGTCTGATAATTTAAACTTCTTCGGAAGTTCCCTGACATACTTCGTCTGATATATGTAAGTCCCTTCAGAGGTTTGGTTTATCTGAATGCCTAGAAAGTACTTTAGCACTCCCATCATGCTCATTTCAAATTCTGCCTGTATAGACTTAGTAAAATCCTTTCCGAGAGAGGAATTATATGTTTCACATAAAATATCATCAACATAAATTTGGAAAATTAAAATATCCTTTTTAAATGTTTTATACAAGAGAGTTGTGTCTACTTTTCCTCTTGTGAAACCATTATCTAGAAGGAAAGAACTTAATCTTTCCTACCAAACTCTGGGAGCTTGCTTCAGACCGTATAATGATTTCTTAAGTTTGAAAACATGTTCTGGAGACTTAGAGTCTTCAAAACCAGGAGGTTGGTGAACATAAACTTCTTCATCTATATAACCATTTAAAAATGCACTCTTAACATCCATCTGATACAAAATGATGTTATTCTGAGTGGAAAATGAAATGAATAATCTTATAGATTCTAACCTTGAAACTGGTGCAAAATTTTTATTATAATTATTACTTTCTTGATGACTATAACCTTGAGCAACCAGTCTGGCCTTATTTCTGATAACTTCACCTTTTTCATTTAGCTTTTTCGTGAAAACCCACTTTGTTCCAATAATATTAAATCCTTTAGGTCTTGGAACCAGATCCCACACATCATTTCTTGTAAACTGATTTAACTCTTCTTTCATAGAAGTAATCTAATTAGTATCTTCCAAAGCTTCATCAACAGATGTTGGCTAAATCAGAGACACTAATCCAAATAGAGATTCTGCGTTGTTCTTTAGAAATGATCTTGTTCTGATGGGATCATCTTTCTTTCCAATAATGACATCCTTTGGATGAGCTGAGTTGATTTTTGAAGATCTTTTGACTGTTGGTTCTTCATATATTATGATATTCTCTAAAGAAGCAGCAACCTTATCTTCAGAATCATACTTTCCTCTAGGTTCTTCATGATCGGGATCAGAGATACCTATATCTGCAAAATTCTCATTCTGCTTTGGCTTTTCAATGCCAAGCTTATCATCAAATCTGACATTGATTGATTCCTCAACTATCCGAGTTTTAGTATTGTATACTCTGTAGAGAACATGTCTGAGCTTTGGAATCAAACTTGTTCAGATGATCCTTAGTATTAAGAATCTAACAATACATCCAAAAGGATGGAAATATGAAGTGTTGGGTTTTCTATTCTTCCATAATTCATAAGGAGTCTTATTTATAATAGGTCTTATGGAGATTCTATTCTGAATATAACATGTTGTGTTAATTGCTTCTGCCCAGAAATGTTTAGCCATATTAGTCTCATTGATCATGGTTCTGGCCATTTCTTGAAGAGTCATATTCTTTTGTTCTACAACTCCATTTTGTTGTGGAGTTCTAGGACAAGAGAAATCATGGGAAATACCATTTTCTTTGAAATGAATTTCAAAGAATCTGTTCTCAAATTCACCACCATGATCACTTCTAACTTTTATGATTTTACACTCTTTCTCAGATTGAATCTGTTTGCAGAAATCAAAGAACACATAATGTGACTCATCCTTGTGTTTTAAGAACTTTACCCATGTCCATCTGTTGTAATCATCTACAATGACCAATCCATATTTCTTGCCTCTGATTGATGTTGTTTTGACTGGACCAAACATATCAATATGCAGAAGTTTTAAAGGTCTTGAAGAAGAAACAACATTTTTAGATTTAAAGGAAGATTTTAGAAAACTCCCCTTTCTGACATGCTTCACAAAGAGCATCTGATTTATATTTCACATTAGGGAGTCCTCTGACCAGATTGAGTTTGTTAATATGATAAATTTTTCTCATGCTAACATGACTCAATCTTCTATGCCAGACCCACTGCTCTTCATTAACAGAAAGAAGGCAAGTAACCTGTTAGTTTTTAAGATCTGAAAGATCAATCTTATAAAGGTTGTTCTTTCTTTTACCTGTAAATAGGATTGAGCTATCCTTTTGACTAACAAATCTACAAGACTTTTGATTAAAGATTATGTCATAACCATTGTCACTTAACTGACTTATGGACAATAAATTATGAGCTAATCCATCAACTAGCAGAACATTAGTTATAGAGGGAGAGTTACCAATACCAATGATTCCAGAGCCTATGATCTTGCCCTTTTGGTTCCCTCTAAACTTTACGTCTCCTCCAGATCTAACTTCTAGACTTTGGAACAGAGACCTTTTTCCCGTCATGTATCGTGAGCACTCAGAGCCCAAGTACCATGACATGTTTTTCCTTTGTGTTGTTAAGGAGATCTGCAACATGTTTTATCCTTAGGTACCCACATTCTCTTAGGTCCTTTGAGGTTAGTTTTTCTCACGTTCTAATTGAACTGAGGTTTAGCATAAGAAGTATCAAAATGTGCAACAGAATATTTCTTGGTGTGTGTGATATGGAAATTCTTAGGATGTGATGTGTATCTAATATCACGTGAATGTCCATACTGAAATTGTTTATACAAAGGTTTGTATTTAATAACCATCTAGTCAACAGATTCCAGTTTATATGGAACATTGCCCTCATATCCTATACCTATTCTTTTATTTCCACTAACACCATATATCATGGAGGCCATCTGACTTCTACCTATACTTCTAGATAGAAAATTCTTGAAACTCAAATCATATTCTTTAAGAATATTGTTAGTGCTTGGAATAGAAATATCTGGACTAAAGATGTTTTTAGAGTTTCAACATCTTTTGTTAGTTTTATAACTTTTTCTTTGAGTCTAGAATTTTCTACCTCAAGTTTCTTAGTTTCAGATGCAAAGGCCTTTTTGAGACTTTTGTATTTGATACTAAGTTTACTTTTCATTTCAAGAAGTTCTGAGAGACTAGAATCACGTTCGTCTCTAGTTAGATCAGAAAATACCTCTTCAGAATCTGAGTCAGAGGCGGATTCTTCTTCACCATCTACAATTGCAATGAATGCTATATTAGCTTTCTCATCTTCAGAGTCTGACTCTTGATCAGAGGAATCTGAGTCATCCCAAGTAGCCATCATACCTTTCTTCTTCTCAAATCTTTTTCTAGGCTTTTCTCTCTGAAGCTTAGGACAATCATTCTTGAAGTGTCCTAGTTCTTTGCATTCATAACAGACTATGCTTTTCTTTCCAGATCTTCTGAGTCCAAAAGATTCTCCCTTTTCAGGTTTCTTGAAACTTTTAAATCTTCTTTGCTTGATTTTCCAGAGTTGATTTACCCTTCTAGAAAGAAGAGATAACTCATATTCTTCTTCAGACTCTGAGTCGTCAGATATTTCTTTCTTAGCTTGAAAAGCGTTAGTACAATTTTTATAATTAGATTTTAAAGCAATAGATTTACCTTTCTTTTGGGGTTCATTTGTTTTAAGCTCAATTTCATGACTCCTTAGGGCGCTTATGATCTCTTCATGGGATACTTCGTTCAGATTCTTAGCTATCTTGAAAGCTCTAACCATTGGTCCCCATCTTTTGGGCAAACTTCTGATTATCTTCTTGACATGATCAGCTTTAGTGTATCCTTTGTCTAGAACTCTCAGTCCAGCTGTCAGAGTCTGGAACCTAGAGAACATTGCTTCAATATTTTCATCATCTTCCATCTTGAAAGCCTCATATTTTTGGATGAGAGCCAGAGCTTTGGTCTCTTTGACTTGAGTATTCCCTTCATGAGTCATCTTTAAAGATTCAAAAATATCATGGGTTGTTTCCCAGTTAGTTATCTTCTCATACTCAGCATGAGATATAGCATTTAACAATATGGTTCTTGCTTTATGATGATTTTTGAAATCTTTATTTTGTGCATCACTCATACCTTGTCTACTTATTTTGACTCCACCAGTTACTGGATGTTTGTAACCATCCAACACCAAGTCCCATAGGTCACCATCTTGACATAGAAAGTAGCTCTCTAGCCTATCTTTCCAATATTCAAAATTTTCACCATCAAAGACTGGTGGTCTGTTGTATCCATTGAAGCTATTAATACCATTGTTACCGTTGTTGTTTTGTTCAGTAGTGGTTGGTACTGGAGCTGCCATTTGCGTGTTTTTCTCCTGAATCTTTTATCTAACACTGTTAAGTGTTTGCACCTAGAACTAAGGCGCTCTGATGCTAATTGACTGAGTGAAAAACACTTAGAAGGGGGGATTGAATAAGGGTTGTTTCTTTTTGGCAAATAAAAATAATGAACACAAATATTTTTATCCTGGTTCATTTGAACTAAATCTACCTCCAGTCCACCCTTACATGTGATTGACCTCCATTGAGGATTTAATCCACTAATCAAAAACTGATTACAATGGTTCTCCACTTAGATCAACCTCTAAGTCTTCTTGAGTCTACAGATCACAACTTGATCACTCAAGGAATTTTGATTTACAAAGATATAATCAAATACAGAGATTAATGATGCTTCTAAAAAGTTGTAATCACTAAGTGATTTTTCTCTTAAGTTTATGATCTAGAACTCACTAAAAATACAAAAGTACATGAGCTTGAAGATGAAGATTTCTTGCTTTGCTCAAGAGCTTTAGCGTGAGAAAGATTCAGAGTGTGTTCTAAGTTTTTAACGTAAGCTATAGGCATGAGAATGTGACCGTTGAACATTCTGCATTTAATGCTTTGCATGTATAGTACAGTGCTGCATTTAATGTTACATGCTTTTGTCAACTACCTCGAGCCTTGCTTCAACTGCTTTTTCTGACTTTGACTTTTGTAGCCATACTTCTAACATTCCTTTTGTCAGACACACAAACTAGCCTTCTAGCTTTTCATCATTTGCTTTCTTCTGGAATCAGACTTTGTGATTTGCTTTGTTCATTAGAGTTTACAGCATTTGGTGCAAGTTAGAACTTCAGCTCTTCAGACTATGGAAGTTCCTTAGAGTGTGATACCTGAAGATCTTCAGAGCTTGCTTCTAATAGTCACAATCTGATAACTTCAAGACCATGTTCTGATGTCTTCAGGACCGTGTTCTGATGTAGCCATCCAGAACATCTAGGTCAGAGCATCTGAAAGATAGGATATTGCTTACTCTTTTACACTTTTCCTGAAATGGAAAAAGTAACTTATTAGAGTACCACATTGTCTTATACAAAATTCATTTCTAATGTTATCATCAAAACTAGAAAATGTAATTAGAACATTTCATGTTCTAACACTTTTGTCTTCAGCTATGAAGACAAAGTTCTGAATCTGAAGACTCTGATACTCTTGGAACACTCATCTAACGTAATATATTTTGTACTCATCATTACTTCAGATCACAAGTATTTCATTAGAAGATAAGCTCATAAACTTGCACAAGAAGATAATAATACAACAGTACATTACCCATCCTTCTATGGTGAGAATGTATGCACGATTTTGTGCGCTCTTGTCTCCCATGATCTCATGCTACCGTTACGTTAACTGGCATGATAGAGACGTTTTTTCCTTCTCAACAGTCTACTTTTTCGGCCTATATAAAGGAGCACCATCTCATTGACGAAAATTGACGAACAACAAGCAAGAAACAAGAAAGAAACAAATTGAGAGTTATCGTGCAAAAACACTTACTAGAAACATTCATCCAAGAGAAACTCAAAAACACAATGAGTTGTTATCATTATTTGAGTCTAAACATTTTTTCTAAAACTTCGTTTCATTTGCTTATCTAGAAGCACTACTTGTAAACACTTTCTATTGTAAATCTTTTAAGATTTGTTTTTCCTCAAGTGTCTAGGTGGTAGTCTGTACACTTGATAGGTTTAAGGTGTTTTTCTAAACTCTTAGACGTTTGTTAGTAATCTTTCAAGATTAGTGAGTTAAGTTCTTTTTTAAGGCAAAATCACCTTGGAAGGTGGAGAAGATTAGCCTTGTTTAAGATGAACTTGTATAAATCAATAGTGTCACTTTTCTTTCTAAGCTTGCCTTTCTTGATTGTTTGTGTTGTAACACTCTGTATTTTTCATAATTTAATTTAAAATTAAATTAATTGAATTATGGGATTTGTTTGGAATTATTGAGAATTGTGAAAATTAAGCAAACGGGCTTAAGCTGTGATTAGTAAAGAGGGGGTGTTGGTAGGCCCTATTACTAATTAGAATAGTTTTATTTTATTTTTCACAAAATAAAGGTTGTGAGAAAAGAAGAATAGAACCAAGGAGAAGTGAAGTCTGAACGTGAAAGAGCAGAGAAGCAAGGAAGTATGACGCGAGGAAGAACGAAGAATCAACCTTCAGGTAAGGGGGGACTCTTCCGTTTAACTCTTATTATGGGATTATATATAGTAGGATAGATTGAGCATGTTGTTTGTATCAATTGGGTTATGTTTAGGTTTTAGGATGCTAGGTTGGGATTGAGATAATTTGATGAAAGTTACACGATTTGGTGAATTCTGGATGTTAGATACTGATATGATGATAATAGATGCTTATTGTGTGTTAGATGTGTGTTATAATATGTGTTGTTTTTACTGTACGTGAAATTTGGTAAAATGGAATTGGTTTGGTAATGATTCGGTGAAATAGGGACAAAATCGTAGGCTGTTTTTTGCGATTCGGATTCCTGGAAATCGCCAGTTTGCGCCGCGTCCAGGAGTTAGCGCCGCGAACTGCGTGGCAAAAAGCCAAGAAGTTTTGATGTATTCAGTACACGCCGCGAGCACATAATCGCGTCGCGAAGGCGTATTCCTTTTCTCGTTCCACGCCGCGAGCCCATGTTTGCACCGCGAAGTGCTTGGTAGAAGGTTAAGGAATTTTTACTCGCTCAGTTCGCGCCGCGAACCAATGTTGGCGCCGCGTGCTGTTAGTGACAGGCCATTTTGGAAAGTTTTAAAGAGGCATAACTTTCACACCGTATCACCGTTTTTAGTGTCGTTTCGAGCACGGCGAAGCTAATTAAATGATTTACACGAATAAATGGTGTTTTGATTGTGGTGGTGGTTTATGCGTACAGGCACATTAATAAATGTTTTACCTGTTATGATGTTGTGGTTGTAATTGGTGTTTGTTATACATATATTGTTGATGTAAAATATGTATTTTATTATGATTGAGAAATAACATAATTGTGTGTGGCTATTGATTATTGTGTTGGTTGATGATTATGACACCTGGTTGTTTAATGTTGATGATGAGCATGTTATGGTTTATACATGCATTTTATAATCATTATGTGGATGATCCTTGACGATGGTGGATCAGTGGTAGCTAATTCCCATTGTGTGGAATTAGTGAGTGGGTGTCGCTGTATCCTTGACGATGGTGGATCGGTGAGACGGGTTATCCTAGATTTGGTACCACATGCATATAGTTGCATTGCATTAGGCTACTTGTGTTATTATAATATGAATGGAAGATTGTCCAATGTTATAATACGTGTCATTATGTATTGGTTGTGATTAATTGGGTTGTTGTGAATCTGATCGTAACTGTAATTGGGTGAATAATATTTGATTGATATTTTATTATCTATATCTTATAACATTGATTAAATGTGAATGAGACTCACCCTTACTATTGTTATTTTTCAGATTGAGGAGTAGCTTTTTGTACTTGGTGAGGATTAGCTCGTCAAGTAATTCATTAGAGTCGGTTGGGTCCGTGTCATGCTCTGGTCGTGTAACAATGGAGACATTATTTAGAGTTACTTGTTAAACCTTTTTATTGGGTGTTTTTGCTTTTGTTGGTGTTTCAAGCCTATGACTTGGTTGTTTCATTATTCAGCTGTTAAAGATAATTTCCTTTGTGTTAACATGCTAATCTGAATAATTTTGATTTAACGTTCTCTTTTATGGCATGACATGAGTATTGTTTTGATTATATGGAAGTTGTAATGCTCTTTTCATGTTTTACTTTGATTATTGTTAAATATTTATATCGGGTATTATAAGGGTGTTACAAAATTGGTATCAGAGCCTAGTCGGTCGTTAGAGTCAGAGTCTCGTGTCAGTTATTCCCTTGTATATGATTAGTGTAAGGTTGACACTATCAATATTTCTTGTTCTAACGAATATTTTTTTTAATATTTAGCAGAATAATGGTCAGAAGAGGTGGAATGAACGACGATGCAATTGCTGAGGCTCTGGGCATGATTGCTGGTGTACTGGGAGGGAATGCCAATGGGGCTGGAATTGGTGCTGACAGGCAGCTGAACAATTTTCAGAGGAACAACCCTACATTGTTCAAAGGCACTCACGATCCCGAAGGCGCTCAGAAGTGGCTGAAGGAAAGTGAAAGGATCTTCCGAGTGATTGATTGCGATGAAAATCTAAAGGTGAGATATGGTACTCACATGCTGTCTGAAGAAGCTGATGATTGGTGGATGGCTAGTAGGAATGAACTAGAAGCTTCTGGTGTTGCAATTACTTGGGCTGTGTTCAAGAGAGAATTTTTGCGAAGGTACTTTCCTGAGGATGTTAGGGGCAAGAAAGAGGTTGAATTTTTGGAGCTGACACAAGGTAACATGATCGTTCCAGAGTATGCATCCAAGTTTGTTGAGTTGGCGAAGTATTATGTCCACTACAACAATGATGAGGCTAGCGAGTTCTCGAAGTGTGTTAAGTTTGAGAATGGTCTCTGTGACGAGATTGAACAGGGTATCAGATATTAGACGATTCGCAGGTTTGTTGATTTGGTTGACTGCAGTCGAATCTTTGAAGAGGACAATATTAAGCTGAAGTCATCACACTCTCGCGAGTTGGTCGACAGGAAAGGGAAGAAGCACATGGATCGTGGTAAGCCATATAGTAAAGGTAACCAGAAAACTGGAGGCTGGAAGAGGACTAGTGGGGGATACTTTAGTGCCCATATTAAGTGCTTTAAGTATGGAGAACCTGGACATCGCTGTCGCACGCTCGCGAAAAATGAACAGAGTCGCCACCAATATATTTATCCCAAAGCGGAAAAGGAATATCAGAAAACCTAACAAAGGAAGGAACAGGGTCTTGCGACCAGAGAATCAAGGTACGGGAGTCGGTTACGCAAGGGGAAGGTGCTAGCACCCCTCGCGCCCATCGTACTCGATGGTATCCACCTATGTTTGTTTCTATCTAAAGGGTGTGTACTATGTCTATGTCTATATGCAAGTGCATGCAAAAAAGAAGTACGGGGAAAAGAAGGAAATATTTACAAGTGTGCTCGTTCAAGCCCCGCGACTTGATGCCTACGTATCCTTTTCAGGAATCAGAGCGCCGTAGTTCGGCTCCATAGTTTTGTTTGTTTGTGTTTTTTAGTTGGGCGGAGTTAACGCTCGCGCTCTTGCACAAGGGGACAGCCTAGGATGCAATGGAGCGGAGATAACAATGCCCTTAAGAAAAGAGAGAAGAGAGAGAGAGAGTTTGAGTGTTTCGAGGAAATCCCTAAAGCAAGGGAAACTCGAGTTACTCTTTGGTTGGTGTTTTTTTTAGAATTTGGGAACTTACGCCCGAACGGAACCCTAAAGCAAGGGAGGTCCAAGCACTCGAACGTTCCCTAAAGCAAGGGACGTTCAAGCTTCCATTCCCTTTTTAATGATTTTCACTTTTTTATTAATGTTTTAAGTGTTTTCTTTGTATTTTTTATGGGGAGTTTATTTGAATATTTTTAGATGTTTTAGGTTGAAAAAGAAAAAGAAACTAACCTAAGTAAACTAGCCTAATATGAATGGGAATTTCTACCTAATATTGTCATGGTTTCTACCTAAGGTTAGGATTTAAAGGAAGCATGAAGAATAAAGCACTAAGTAGAATATTGAAAATAAAAGCATGAAAAAGAACAAGTCAGAATATAGCACAAAAGTGAATTAAAAGTACTATTATTTTTTATATTGATTTTTGTGAGAGAAAAAGAGTTCTGATCAAGTAAAAAGACTAAAAACAAATAGCCTAAAAACTAATATATTTGTGATTATTTTTATATGTCAAAAATTGCATTTAAAGGTTTAAAAAATGTATGAGAAGAATTGGCTTTTAATCACCTAAAAGAAATTAGTAAAAAAAAACTAAGTAAAACATGAATTCAAATGACAAAAAAGTAAGCAAACAGGGGTGTGAATTGAATTGCAGGGTGATGGGAAGCCAGGGTGCAAGGCCTATTCACATCGAGGCCCAAGGGGCGTTTTTTGTGCTACAAGCTTCCATGCCAAAAAAGCAATGGACTCAGGTTAGGGGTATAGTCAGCAATTATGTCGTTAGGCCCAAAACAGTTGTTTTGAAACGATAACGTGGGCCAAAAGGGAGGTGCAAGATAGCAAAATGGCTCAAAAGTGTATTCTAATTGATCCATCCTCAAATTTTATTCAACGTATAATTAAAAAATAAAACCAAATGATAAAAAAGAAGAATAAAAGAGGAGAATTAGGTTATGCTTGCGCCGTTTCAGATTCACCTCTCCTCTCTCGTTTCAAACACATCTCGCCGGAAATCATCGCGGCCATACCGGAGGTCACCCACGGCGGCGGCGCGACTCAAAATCACATTCAACACCACCGTTCAAGTCTTCTTCTCACCCTAAACACTAATCCGGCCTTAACTTCTTTCAATTCATCCTCCACTCCCCTAAATCTAGGCAAACAGAAAACCCTAAGTTTAACTAAAAGCTCAATTAAACGCTAATGGAGGTGAATCAAAGGGCGAGACTATGGGGTTATCGTTCAGCACACATCAACGAACACGACTGCATCAAAAAAAATAGAATTGAAGAGAATCTCGTGCTTACCTGATGCGCCGAAGGTGATCGAAGATCGAGAATACCAGAGATAAGGTAATAATGCTTCTGATTTCTTCCTTTCTTGCTTCGTTCTTTCTGCTTGAGTGATTCTGCTTCTTCTTCTACTCTTTCTTTTTTTTTTTGATTCTGTGCGAACTGCCGAGTGAGAATCAGGGAGAGAGTGAATTGTTATCGCTGTTGAGTCATAGAATACAGAGGAGGATTCGGTGAGGATGATGCGTGAGGTTTAGCTCTACCTCGTCGAAGCTTCGGCGTCGAAGCTTCGAGAGGTATGTCGAAGGAGCTTTTGTGAGAGGGAGGGTGAAGAAGGTTTTGTTGCAGAGAAAGTGTGGAATCTGAGAGGGGAAGAAGATGGTGATGATTGAGAGTGATGGAAGGTGATGAAGAAGATGATTGAATGTGAAGGAGTGAAACAGAATGAAGATGAAGTTGGGAGAGATGGCGTCGTTTGAATTGTGGAGGGAAAAGGAGTTTATATAGGTTGAGAGATGGAGGTTGTTGAGATCAGTTAGAGGGTGAAGTGATTGAGGGCCCTAGGATATGAGATTCAGTTATGAAATGGAGGGTGAGGATTGAAGTTTGTTTTGAGGGTTAGAAGTTAGTTAGAGCTTGAGTTGTGAGCTGGCAAGTTAGTTAGGAATTGGTTATTTGTGTTATATGTTGGTTGAAGTCAGTTAGGGTAGTTAGTTACTAACCGTTAGAGGTAGTTAGTATGCAGTAGGGTAGTTATGAAAATCTGTTATGGGTGGTTATATTCTGTTAGGATTCTGTTGGGGATGTTATGAGTGTTACAAGTGAGTACAGTTGGGAATTGGGAGTTTTTGGCTGATAAATCTGTTACTGATTATTAGGTTAGGTTAGGTTAATTGGTTAGAACTGTTATGTTAGTTATTGAGTAGCTGAGCTGTTAACAATTGTTGGTAAAAGGGTTTGCTGAATGTTATGGTGAGAGGTTTAGAAATTGGTTAGAGGTTAAGAAGTAATTGGCTGCTGAGTGATAGTTAGGAATCAAGTTTTGAAAGTGAAGGGTGAGGGGGGAAGTTAGTTAGAGGGTATAAACTGTTGGTGAATGTTAATTGGTTTTGTATCTTCTCCTTTTGGTTTAAAGTTGCAGGGTAGATTTTAGGTACATGAACTTGAACCTTTATGTTGTTTTTTTTATACTGTGCAGAGTTTTGGAACACTCCTCTTTCATGAACTGGCGCATTTCCTTGAATCAGACTGTACGAACCGAAAATCTGCTCTGAGTTTGAGAAAAACCACGGAATGAATATTGATGCCCTACATATCTTTGATTGAAACAGGTTGGTAATTGTGTGCTGACTGTTTTTTCTAAGATGTGGGGCTGAATGTGTGGTATTGTGTTGCATCTGTTTTGCAGGGTATGCTGGAAATATGTATGTAGCGGGTTTGGCTCGGTCTTTTCACAACGGTTGCAGGGTTGTTAATGATTGTTCGTGTGAAGAGGAGTCATGAGGTATATGTAAAGAAGAAGAGTGGTTAGCTGAGGTGAAACAAGATTGACTTAGCTGGTTTGAAAGGTGGTTGCAAGGTCAGGGTTGCTGTTTTGAAATGAAATGTTATGAAGGTATGGAAATGCATTGCTATTGGTTTTGAACCGAACTGTTAATGTGGTTTAGAAAAGGTTAGAGTTATGTTGGTAGTTTGTGAAAGTTAGTTATATGACAATTGAGATTTGCAGAGTTAAATGCTGTTAGAAAAACGGTTAGGGAAATGTTGTATGAGCAGTTAACATTGGTTAAAAGGAACTAGTTCAAACTGAAACTAAATTTAGATAAACCTGTTTAGAATTGAAACTAGATGAAATTAATGGTGAGGGACTGGAATTTGAGTGTGTATTGGAAGATGGTTATGACTTGTTTTGGCTTTAGCTTAATGTGTATGCAGGTTTTATAATATGTTTCTTATGAATATGAACAAAGGTTAAATACTGAATGGCTGCTGTTATTTGTTGGTCTTTGCTAATACAGCCTTGTATTAATCTTTGGATGAACCTGACTTGTTCCATTTTCCAATCATGCAGGTTGGTGGTATTGAATGATGTTTCAAACAAGAGACATGTGGTAATGGGTAAAGTGAAACTGGGAGTGGCAATGAATGAAGTTAAATTACTCACTTTTGGGGTGACATGAACGTGAGATGGTTGAAGAGGAACATGGGATTATTAGAACAAGGCAAATGAAATCAATTTGAATCAAGTTGTGTGACTATTTGAATATGCTCTTAGAATAGGTGGTTCAAGGTTTACATTTGTATAGGTTTCTTGTAGAATCTTGGACTTTATTTGAACTTTGTAATGGTTTGGGCTTTTTTTGGCTTTTGTTGGAATGTATGAATGTTTAAATATATGGACCTTGAACCCTTTGAATGTGTAGATTTTGAATGAGTGAATGATGAACTTGTACGATACGAACCATCTTTGACATGAACCTTGAACCGTGTTCACGTGAAATCTCGATCAGAACTCGTACAAATACTCTTTAAATTCCACCCTTGCGTGCATCTCTATTTTTTATAATTCGAAACACAATTGACCCCATATGCAATTACTTGAATCCAAAGTTTAATTTAACTTGTATTTTGAAACAAAACACTTGATAAGTGCACCTTTTAACTTTGATGTAATTAACCTTTCTCAGTTGTTGGATACAACCTCAGATGAAAGACCCTGATCCTACCTTGAAGAATTCGGGTGAATAGCCCTTGTAGCTTGATGTGAAGGAAATCCCAGTGACCATCAGTTAAAACCATAATTTCACATTCGATACTTAAAGAATTGCCAGATGAAACAAGCTTGAGTGAAGTAAAAGCCTTAATTTCCAAGACCCTTGATCTCGTGCAAAATTTATGGGTTAATGATGCATGATGTGTTAGATGACCTAATGGATGAATGTAAATGGAATGCAAAAGCTTAAGCCAGTTGGAAATAAGGGGTGGGACAAATTTGGGGTATGACAGCTGCCCCTATTTAATCATCTTAAACCTGAAGGTGAGATTGGCGCTAGCCTTTCGAACATTCGAGGTAGAAGAAGATTAAATATCAAAGTACCAGAAATTTGTCCTGAAGAGAAGATAGTGTAAGTGTTATCCTTATTTTTGTTTTGATATCTGCCGGGGAAAGAGAATTTTTCTTTTTTCTGGTGGAAATATTTACAGTGAGTAATTGGAAGAAGGGTGATAGCTTGTAACGTAGCCTAAGGTGCCAATACAAGGTTCCCAAAAGAAATGTTTCATGAAACAATGACTGAAAGGAAATAGATCTCGTGCGATCCACGACTCAACATCGACTCGACAACAAGAGAGGAAAGAAAAGATCTCGTGCGACCTTCAGGACAAAAACAGAAAAGGATCTCGTGCGACCTAAGACTCGACATCGGGAGAAGACCTCGTACGATCTTCAGGACTGAAAGGAAAAGATCTCGCGCGACCTACGACTCAACATCGGGAGAAGACCTTGTACGATCTTCAGGACTGAAAGGAAAAGATCTCGTGCGACCTACGACTCAACATCGGGAGAAGACCTCGTACGATCTTCAAAACTGAAAGGAAAAGATCTCGTGCGACCTATGACTCAACATCGGGAGAAGACCTCGTACGATCTTCAAAACTGAAAGGAAAAGATCTCGTGCGACCTACGACTCAACATCGGGAGAAGACCTCGTACGATCTTCAAAACTGAAAGGAAAAGATCTCGTGCGACCTATGACTCAACATCGGGAGAAGACCTCGTACGATCTTCAAAACTGAAAGGAAAAGATCTCGTGCGACCTATGACTCAACATCGACTCGACATCGAGGGACAAAAGAAGACATTGTGTCAGACACTCATTAGAGATTGAAGATACCTCGCATCGGCACCGTGGTTGGAAGAGATTTGAAATGTAGTAGCAGATATCAATCGGAATTTGTAAGGACAACCTTTTGTGTGGGGATGTATTATTGTCTTGATTGAGGGATGATTTGTATTATCTGGCTTATGCTTTGTATGCATGTTTGAATTTTTCTATGGCGTAATGCTCCCTTTTGATGGATATGCTACGCTTTTGAGGATGCAATGTTATATGCAATGAATACTATATGCAAAGTGCCAAACAAAGGCATTGATGAGGTAAACACCAGGGAGAATTCCCTTAGTGTTAAGGACCATGTGGAGGTGCCAATAGATATTGGACTTTGATTTGTAAGATGCACTTTTCTTTGACTTGAAGAATAATTTCTGACTTCTCACCATATGCCACTGTTTGGAGGATTTTCAGTTTGAGGAGATTCCCTCGATTCACCATGTTGGGGATGAGAAATCTAGGTAATGAGCCTTGGTTAGGGACGTAGGACAACTCCTAGGAGAAATAAACTCCTATGCTTGAGGAATGGAACAAACTCTCGGGAGAACTAAACTCCATGCTTGGGGAGAGACCCAGTATTTCAGGAGAAATAAACTCCTATGATTAGAGAGGGGACAATAAATCTCAGAAGATCGTGCCCCAAGTTTCACGACCCATGAAGGAAATTGCCCCAGTGGATCCTTGGAGAGATTTGTCGAATCTCGACGTAACTGCCCCAGATTGGTTGAACTCAAGAGAGATTCCTCGACATGATTGCCCCAGATTGATCGAAGCTTGAAAAGATTTATCGCCATGACTGCCCCAGATAGATCAAGGCTTGAAGATGTTTACCTCGACATGATTGCCCCAGATATGCTGAATTTGAGAGGTCAAACCTCGACTTAATTGCCCCTGATTAGGTACATCGGACTAGAATCCTCAAGCTTTCTTTGTTTTGAAGTCAAACAAACATGGAAACAACTTTGCCATGCTCAACGGAGTCTTCAAACTCTTCACCACAGAGTAGTCAAAGAACGCATCAAGTATTCATGCCCCACAGAGTTCTTTAGAGAATCTGCCCCTCGATGGTCAACATTTGAAATGATTAGCTTTTACTCCTCGGAGTTCTCAAGTCTTGTTGCGTTGACATGATCAAGTTACTCACTGATTCTCATCATGGTAACTTCCTTGATGTTAAGCACGTATTTGTATGCAAAATAATGTTAATTCTAAGAATGATAATTCTAATGCAAAGCTATGTTAGTCTTGAAGTTATAAACTTTTTATGAAATGAGGTTGCGACACAACCTCGATTTTTGCATGTGGAAGATAAAGCAAGCATACGATACCAACATGGATATGAGTCTCGCTTCATTGGGAGTCAGTTGAACGCTATCTCATCGGAGTGTGTTTTCAAAATAAACCCTACTTCAATTAGGACTTTTAAGGGTTGCAACTTGGCCGGGTTCCCAGTTTAAAGAAACAAAGGATATTTAGGCTCAAAATTATTTGTACCCACCCCTCTTCGTGATGTTCTCCAGTCCTATGTTCAATTAACTCGACATGAGTGTTCATCCCTCACAAGGAATTTGAAATGGTTGAGGAATCAATGAGGTTCTTTGGACATGGCGGTCGCTCACCTTTTATTCTTCTGATTCATTGTCACACGACTTTGTTCTTGCTTGGCAGTTTCATCATCTTTTTTCTCATGCTTTTTTTGCCATTTTCTTTTCATCTTTTATTTTCATTATTTTTTCGCCATCCTTTTTTTTTTTTGCTCTTCTCCTTTTTTAACAAGTCGTGTGACCTTGCATTATCTTTGATTCGTTGGAGGTGATTGCGACCGCCTCACTCCTTTGATTTGATGAAGCATTACCATTATGGTATCGTCATCTCTTGATCTCTTGATGGAATAAGGATAATCGTTGCGGTTTTGACATTCCTCAACCTTTTGAAGGATAACCATTGTTGTATCCTTAGATGCATACCCTTTTGGTGAGTTTTGAACACTCGATCAAGTTAAATGAACACTACCCTGCCCCAAGGTTAAAATAAGGGTTTTTTTTTATTAGAAAAGAAACTCCTACTTCAAGGCTCAAAGGGGTTGACGAGGGTCTATCTCCCTTATATCTCCGGTGTTTGGGGATTTGAAATAATGCCTGTACATCCTCAGTAGGGTTTTTATTCAAAAACACATGATTAGAGATTTTGCATTTTTATTTTTCATCATTCTCCCTTCGCTCTTTGCCTAAGCAAGTGATTAATAAAGTTGGTATCGTGTGCAAAAACATTTTATGAGTGATAACGAATGGATTACTTCAAGACAAACATAGACAATGTATTATGATTTTCATTCAGGAATTAACAAGTTTTTACATGCTATTGATGCTTAAGCACACAAATGAAAAATTACAATGAGAATGCAGTAAGAAACTAAATGGGTGTCGTTGTTGAGGAGACTTGACTCTGTCTGGACTTGTTGAGCCTGAATACTTTCTGCAGTTCCTTCCAAACACTCCAGATTACTTCAAAAGAGAACTCCAACGAAGTCACCCATGAGTTGTAAACTTTTGCCTTGCTTTAGGGATTCGAGCAATGCGAGTGATGCAATGCTCAAGATAAGAGTACGTCTTGCTTATCCCTCGTGCGGGAGCCCCAAGCATAGTTGCTAGAATAGTAATCGCCATCATAAATGGGAAGAATCTTGTATGATCATCAACTCAAGAGAGCTACTTGTGGTGAAGAAGACCCAATACTAGAATCTTAACCAATTGAAACTCCGAAAAACGGGGAAGCACCTTGAGAATGAGAAGCGTTGTGAAGAACACTCTTGATTACCACATGGAAGAAGATTCTGACGAAGTCACCCAAGGATTTGTAATGCTTTAAGGGATTCGAGCAATGCAAATGGCGCAATGCTCAAGATAAGAGTGCGTCTTGCTTATCCCTCGTGCGGGAGCCCCAAGCATATTCATTGAAGAAGTATTTGCCATCAAACATGGAGGAACCTTGTGTGGTCACCAAACTTAAAGAAGCTACTTGTTGCAAGGAGAGCTCGAACACCAACTGAAACACCAACCTCCACGGATACAACTGAGCACAAGAACCTTGAGAATGAGAGATGCTTCTACAAAACATTCTTGATTTCTCTTTTTTTTTTTTTTTTTTTTGGAAAAGATTATGACGAAGTTGCTCGAGAATTTGTGGTGTTTTTATTATTATCATACCAACCAACTCAGACAAGGAAGTAGCCTTCAACAAAATGCGGAAATGAAATGATGATTGCCAATGTTGAGGAGACTTGACTCCATTTGGGCTTATTCTTTTTGTGACACTTTATGGAATACGGACATTCACTGGTGCGTGAACTCTTCGTCTTATGTGCAGGCCATTTGGAGTGAATGATATTGCTTTGGAGTCAATGAGATCTTGGACTTTGTGTTTCATCGCCCTACAATTCTCAACATCATGGCCAGGTGCCCCGGAATGGAACTCGCATCAAGCATTGGCATCAAAATTGGGAGGAAGCTTTTCAGGCGTAGCCGACTCTCGTAGCTCAATCAACTGAAGTTCTAGCAGGCGAGGGAGTAACTGAGCATAAGGCATCGGGACCGGATTGATAAGCCTCTGAGGTATCTTAGGCTTTTTCCCACACATTTGGTCTCCTTGATTCATTCTAGGGGCATGAACATTTTGACGTGGAGGCAATGGCACTTGAAATTGAGGGAGAGCTCCCTGAGGCATCCCATGAGTGAAAAGAGATCCTATTGGGGAGAAGGAATCAACAACTTCTGTTGCAGCAACAGGAACAACATCACTTTCCTTCCTTAATACCGTCTTCAGAACTTCCATTACCAGGCTCACTTGAGTCTTCAACTGACTATTTTCCTCTTTTAGTGCATCCTGATTACGGACCAAGTCTCGCATCTCCAACATATGATGACCCATTTGTTCCTTCATCTCATCCATTTCCTCACGGAGTTGTTCCATAGTTGATCTCGGAGCTCGTGGCGATGAGAAGTCAAATCTGTTGATGATCTTGAAATCTGGAAGAAAGGGTCCCATAAGTCTTTGAAAGAACTGTGAAATGCATGATAGTATGAATGCATGTTTCATTTATGAGAGATCCTAAAGTCTTTTCATATACTTTTTGTTCTCTTTTGGAATCAAAGCTCCTTTTTTTTTTGTATAGAATATCTTTTCTTTTCTTTTTTCTGATTTTCTATTTCCTTTTTTCTTTTTCTCTTTTTCTTTTTTGGAAATAGACTTTAGGATCCACCACAAATGAAGTGGATGAAGGAATGATGTTATGCAATGCAAAGGCATGGGATCAAGGTCCATATAATCTGAGTAGCAATCTGTGCAATCCTCTGAATGACTATTGTAAAGCCTTTGTAGGTCAAATGTCACAGGATCAAAGGTTCGACGCCTTTTTGAAATACAAGTATATCAAGCACCATGAGAATAGACCAAATAAAGGTCCAACCTCAACTATGAAGAAGCAATGGTATGTAGGAGCCAAGGTTTCCTGTCCCAACTCAATCTCACGGGTATGAATTCTAGACACGGACAGGTGGTCCCTAATGGTCACTAGGGTCTACAGTTCCCATGGGGTACAAAGTGTTTGAGGCAGCAAGGGTGCCAGACACAGTGTTCCATGAAAGAACCTCGCCCAGTTGTGGTACCCCATGTTGAACTCGATCGTAGCAAGGGCCACGGGAGTCAACATGAGCATCCACGCTAATCCTATGTGTCACTGGCCTGGGTAGTGGGCCTTTTACCTCATACAAACCATCCCACCCAACCTGCAAAACAGAACAGAAGACCCCAAGGAACGCAGAATATATCCATATGCATGATGTGCAAACAGAAATAAACATGATATGCAAGCAGAAAATAAACATGCAAACATATATACAAGATATAAACATAAAACCAGTAAACACCCAGTAAATAAACAAACAAACGCAGGCTAGGATCGACTCACTAAGGATGGACCAGCAACAGGTCTAGCAACATCCCCAGCAGAGTCGCCAGCTGTCGCACGCTCGCGAAAAATGAACAGAGTCGCCACCAATATATTTATCCCAAAGCGGAAAAGGAATATCAGAAAACCTAACAAAGGAAGGAACAGGGTCTTGCGACCAGAGAATCAAGGTACGGGAGTCGGTTACGCAAGGGGAAGGTGCTAGCACCCCTCGCGCCCATCGTACTCGATGGTATCCACCTATGTTTGTTTCTATCTAAAGGGTGTGTACTATGTCTATGTCTATATGCAAGTGCATGCAAAAAAGAAGTACGGGGAAAAGAAGGAAATATTTACAAGTGTGCTCGTTCAAGCCCCGCGACTTGATGCCTACGTATCCTTTTCAGGAATCAGAGCGCCGTAGTTCGGCTCCATAGTTTTGTTTGTTTGTGTTTTTTAGTTGGGCGGAGTTAACGCTCGCGCTCTTGCACAAGGGGACAGCCTAGGATGCAATGGAGCGGAGATAACAATGCCCTTAAGAAAAGAGAGAAGAGAGAGAGAGAGAGTTTGAGTGTTTCGAGGAAATCCCTAAAGCAAGGGAAACTCGAGTTACTCTTTGGTTGGTGTTTTTTTTAGAATTTGGGAACTTACGCCCGAACGGAACCCTAAAGCAAGGGAGGTCCAAGCACTCGAACGTTCCCTAAAGCAAGGGACGTTCAAGCTTCCATTCCCTTTTTAATGATTTTCACTTTTTTATTAATGTTTTAAGTGTTTTCTTTGTATTTTTTATGGGGAGTTTATTTGAATATTTTTAGATGTTTTAGGTTGAAAAAGAAAAAGAAACTAACCTAAGTAAACTAGCCTAATATGAATGGGAATTTCTACCTAATATTGTCATGGTTTCTACCTAAGGTTAGGATTTAAAGGAAGCATGAAGAATAAAGCACTAAGTAGAATATTGAAAATAAAAGCATGAAAAAGAACAAGTCAGAATATAGCACAAAAGTGAATTAAAAGTACTATTATTTTTTATATTGATTTTTGTGAGAGAAAAAGAGTTCTGATCAAGTAAAAAGACTAAAAACAAATAGCCTAAAAACTAATATATTTGTGATTATTTTTATATGTCAAAAATTGCATTTAAAGGTTTAAAAAATGTATGAGAAGAATTGGCTTTTAATCACCTAAAAGAAATTAGTAAAAAAAAACTAAGTAAAACATGAATTCAAATGACAAAAAAGTAAGCAAACAGGGGTGTGAATTGAATTGCAGGGTGATGGGAAGCCAGGGTGCAAGGCCTATTCACATCGAGGCCCAAGGGGCGTTTTTTGTGCTACAAGCTTCCATGCCAAAAAAGCAATGGACTCAGGTTAGGGGTATAGTCAGCAATTATGTCGTTAGGCCCAAAACAGTTGTTTTGAAACGATAACGTGGGCCAAAAGGGAGGTGCAAGATAGCAAAATGGCTCAAAAGTGTATTCTAATTGATCCATCCTCAAATTTTATTCAACGTATAATTAAAAAATAAAACCAAATGATAAAAAAGAAGAATAAAAGAGGAGAATTAGGTTATGCTTGCGCCGTTTCAGATTCACCTCTCCTCTCTCGTTTCAAACACATCTCGCCGGAAATCATTGCGGCCATACCGGAGGTCACCCACGGCGGCGGCGCGACTCAAAATCACATTCAACACCACCGTTCAAGTCTTCTTCTCACCCTAAACACTAATCCGGCCTTAACTTCTTTCAATTCATCCTCCACTCCCCTAAATCTAGGCAAACAGAAAACCCTAAGTTTAACTAAAAGCTCAATTAAACGCTAATGGAGGTGAATCAAAGGGCGAGACTATGGGGTTATCGTTCAGCACACATCAACGAACACGACTGCATCAAAAAAAATAGAATTGAAGAGAATCTCGTGCTTACCTGATGCGCCGAAGGTGATCGAAGATCGAGAATACCAGAGATAAGGTAATAATGCTTCTGATTTCTTCCTTTCTTGCTTCGTTCTTTCTGCTTGAGTGATTCTGCTTCTTCTTCTACTCTTTCTTTTTTTTTTTGATTCTGTGCGAACTGCCGAGTGAGAATCAGGGAGAGAGTGAATTGTTATCGCTGTTGAGTCATAGAATACAGAGGAGGATTCGGTGAGGATGATGCGTGAGGTTTAGCTCTACCTCGTCGAAGCTTCGGCGTCGAAGCTTCGAGAGGTATGTCGAAGGAGCTTTTGTGAGAGGGAGGGTGAAGAAGGTTTTGTTGCAGAGAAAGTGTGGAATCTGAGAGGGGAAGAAGATGGTGATGATTGAGAGTGATGGAAGGTGATGAAGAAGATGATTGAATGTGAAGGAGTAAAACAGAATGAAGATGAAGTTGGGAGAGATGGCGTCGTTTGAATTGTGGAGGGAAAAGGAGTTTATATAGGTTGAGAGATGGAGGTTGTTGAGATCAGTTAGAGGGTGAAGTGATTGAGGGCCCTAGGATATGAGATTCGGTTATGAAATGGAGGGTGAGGATTGAAGTTTGTTTTGAGGGTTAGAAGTTAGTTAGAGCTTGAGTTGTGAGCTGGCAAGTTAGTTAGGAATTGGTTATTTGTGTTATATGTTGGTTGAAGTCAGTTAGGGTAGTTAGTTACTAACCGTTAGAGGTAGTTAGTATGCAGTAGGGTAGTTATGAAAATCTGTTATGGGTGGTTATATTCTGTTAGGATTCTGTTGGGGATGTTATGAGTGTTACAAGTGAGTACAGTTGGGAATTGGGAGTTTTTGGCTGAGAAATCTGTTACTGATTATTAGGTTAGGTTAGGTTAATTGGTTAGAACTATTATGTTAGTTATTGAGTAGCTGAGCTGTTAACAATTGTTGGTAAAAGGGTTTGCTGAATGTTATGGTGAGAGGTTTAGAAATTGGTTAGAGGTTAAGAAGTAATTGGCTGCTGAGTGATAGTTAGGAATCAAGTTTTGAAAGTGAAGGGTGAGGGGGGAAGTTAGTTAGAGGGTATAAACTGTTGGTGAATGTTAATTGGTTTTGTATCTTCTCCTTTTGGTTTAAAGTTGCAGGGTAGATTTTAGGTACATGAACTTGAACCTTTATGTTGTTTTTTTTATACTGTGCAGAGTTTTGGAACACTCCTCTTTCATGAACTGGCGCATTTCCTTGAATCAGACTGTACGAACCGAAAATCTGCTCTGAGTTTGAGAAAAACCACGGAATGAATATTGATGCCCTACATATCTTTGATTGAAACAGGTTGGTAATTGTGTGCTGACTGTTTTTTCTAAGATGTGGGGCTGAATGTGTGGTATTGTGTTGCATCTGTTTTGCAGGGTATGCTGGAAATATGTATGTAGCGGGTTTGGCTCGGTCTTTTCACAACGGTTGCAGGGTTGTTAATGATTGTTCGTGTGAAGAGGAGTCATGAGGTATATGTAAAGAAGAAGAGTGGTTAGCTGAGGTGAAACAAGATTGACTTAGCTGGTTTGAAAGGTGGTTGCAAGGTCAGGGTTGCTGTTTTGAAATGAAATGTTATGAAGGTATGGAAATGCATTGCTATTGGTTTTGAACCGAACTGTTAATGTGGTTTAGAAAAGGTTAGAGTTATGTTGGTAGTTTGTGAAAGTTAGTTATATGACAATTGAGATTTGCAGAGTTAAATGCTGTTAGAAAAACGGTTAGGGAAATGTTGTATGAGCAGTTAACATTGGTTAAAAGGAACTAGTTCAAACTGAAACTGAATTTAGATAAACCTGTTTAGAATTGAAACTAGATGAAATTAATGGTGAGGGACTGGAATTTGAGTGTGTATTGGAAGATGGTTATGACTTGTTTTGGCTTTAGCTTAATGTGTATGCAGGTTTTATAATATGTTTCTTATGAATATGAACAAAGGTTAAATACTGAATGGCTGCTGTTATTTGTTGGTCTTTGCTAATACAGCCTTGTATTAATCTTTGGATGAACCTGACTTGTTCCATTTTCCAATCATGCAGGTTGGTGGTATTGAATGATGTTTCAAACAAGAGACATGTGGTAATGGGTAAAGTGAAACTGGGAGTGGCAATGAATGAAGTTAAATAACTCACTTTTGGGGTGACATGAACGTGAGATGGTTGAAGAGGAACATGGGATTATTAGAACAAGGCAAATGAAATCAATTTGAATCAAGTTGTGTGACTATTTGAATATGCTCTTAGAATAGGTGGTTCAAGGTTTACATTTGTATAGGTTTCTTGTAGAATCTTGGACTTTATTTGAACTTTGTAATGGTTTGGGCTTTTTTTGGCTTTTGTTGGAATGTATGAATGTTTAAATATATGGACCTTGAACCCTTTGAATGTGTAGATTTTGAATGAGTGAATGATGAACTTGTACGATACGAACCATCTTTGACATGAACCTTGAACCGTGTTCACGTGAAATCTCGATCAGAACTCGTACAAATACTCTTTAAATTCCACCCTTGCGTGCATCTCTATTTTTTATAATTCGAAACACAATTGACCCCATATGCAATTACTTGAATCCAAAGTTTAATTTAACTTGTATTTTGAAACAAAACACTTGATAAGTGCACCTTTTAACTTTGATGTAATTAACCTTTCTCAGTTGTTGCATACAACCTCAGATGAAAGACCCTGATCCTACCTTGATGAATTCGGGTGAATAGCCCTTGTAGCTTGATGTGAAGGAAATCCCAGTGACCATCAGTTAAAACCATAATTTCACATTCGATACTTAAAGAATTGCCAGATGAAACAAGCTTGAGTGAAGTAAAAGCCTTAATTTCCAAGACCCTTGATCTCGTGCAAAATTTATGGGTTAATGATGCATGATGTGTTAGATGACCTAATGGATGAATGTAAATGGAATGCAAAAGCTTAAGCCAGTTGGAAATAAGGGGTGGGACAAATTTGGGGTATGACAATCGCATTCACGAGTGCAAAAGTGAAAAAAAGAAGTGCTATAAGTGTGGAAAGGTAGGTCACATTGCTATTGAGTGCAAAGGGAACACTGTAACTTGTTTCAACTGCGGAGAAGAAGGTCATATTAGTCCTAAGTGTCCTAAGCCGAGGAAGAATCAAGCTGGTGGTAAGGTGTTCGCCTTATCCGGTTCCGAGACTACTCCAGAGGATCGGTTGATTAAAGGTACATGTTTTATCCATGGCACTCCTTTGATTGCGATTATATACACTGGCGCGGTGCATTTTTTTATTTCTATGGACTGTGCTAAAAGGTTGAATTTAGAAATATCTGATATAAATGGAAGTATGGTTATTGACACTTCTGTGTCGGGTTCAGTGACTACTTCGTTTGCTTGTTTGAACTGTCCAATTGATATTTTTGGTAGAGAGTTCGGAATGGAATTAGTGTGCCTTCCGTTGGAACAACTCGATGTTATTTTAGGAATGAACTGGTTGCAATTCAATCGGTTTCATATCAATTGTTTCTCGAAGACGGTTATTTTTCCTGAAGATGTCAGTGTGGAGGACTTAGCGATGATTGCTAGACAAGTGGATGAAGCAATGAAGGACGGGGCTGTCGTGTTTATGTTGATTGCATCTATGGAAGAGAAGAAGAGAGCGGAGAGTTGTGACTTACCGGTAGTATGTGAATTTTCAGAAGTTTTCCCAGAGGATGTAAGAGAGTTACCGCCAGAGAGGGAAGTTGAATTTTCTATTGAGTTAGTTCCTGGAACTAGTCCTGTGTCGATGGCGCTGTATCGTATGTCGACATCTGATTTAGCCGAGTTGAAGACTCAGTTAGAAGAATTGATGGAAAAAGAATTCATTCGTCCTAGTGTATCGCCGTGGGGTGCGCCGGTGTTGTTGGTAAAGAAGAAAGAAGGCTCTATGAGATTGTGTGTGGATTATAGGCAGCTGAATAAAGTTACTATCAAGAATCGGTATCCATTACCAAGGTGTGGTGTCGTTTTCTTTTACCTCCCCGTTTCACTTGGGAGGACGGCACGCTAAACCCTTCACGCGAAATTTGGAAGGAGAATGCGCCTGTGGTGGGATGAATTTTATTTCAGTTCTTCCTACGATATCACACGAACTTTCTTATTGTCCTACGAGTAGGAAAGGGGAAAAAAGATCTCAACTAAACCCTAGGAGTTTGCTAAGTGTGGGGATTTCACCTAGACTAGAAATTCTGGAGTCCGGGAGGTCGGTTATACATAGGGAAGTGTTTAAACACCCTACATATCTGTAGTACTCTACAGGAACCTTCTCTGTGTCATTGTGTTTGTGTTTATTGCTAATGATTGGGAAAGTTTCTCCTTTGTATTAGGAGAAGGAATTGAATTGATTGAAGAAAGACAGACAGACAGACAGACTGACTATTTTTGGTATTTTATTAACTCGCTGAGATTCCTTGTGAACCTCATGCCTACATATCCCTAGTGGAAGTCAGAGCTTAATGTAGTTCGGGGAACTAACTAGGGAAATTAAATGTTTTTGGTGCCTTGCTTGAAGCTCAAGGTTGAAGCTTGAAATTAAATCTCTGTTTACAGTAAAGAGACATGAAATCATCTTTACAGAGAGGTATTTGTACTATTCTACCACAAACATTTAAAGGAGTGACAGAATAACTGGATTCATTTCATTCAAGAGGGGGACCTTACTTGTGTGTGCAAGTATGCCAGTCAGATGCCTCTTAAATGAAAGAAAGATGCTCATCCAAATTAGGGAAAGTTACCACATGTCTGGGTTTTACTGCCAGCTCATGCCTTTCAAAATCCTAAATGGGAGACTTGATTAAAATTGAAATTGAAATGGAAATGTTTGTTTGTTTGAATGTGGTAGAGTAGTAAAAATATCTCTCTATAGAGATAAGCTATGTCTATCTACTGTATAAAAGATTTGACTTTAGCTGGCTTGTATGAGGCCCAAGCTTGAGGCTTTTTTGATTGATTAATTAATTATTATTGACTCTGGGAGATGACTCCACTGGGAATTAATTACAGGGTATTTTTTTGTGTTCTGTACAAAGCCCAGAATTGAGGCTGACTCTACTTAGGGAGACTCTATTATCTGCCTTGTACAAAGCCCAAGGTTGTGGCTAACTGTTGAGGATAATTGAATGAATGACTCTATTTTATGTGCCTTGTACAAAGCCCAAGGTTGTGGCTGACTCTAGCTAAGGAAAACATTATTTTCTGCCTTGTACAAAGCCCAAGGTTGTGGCGGACTCTTTTTTAAACTGAGTATGGATGACTCTATGGGGAAAAGATCCTGGGTGTTAGGAATCTCTGACACATGAAAATATGATTTATCTGCCTTGTACAAAGCCCAAGGTTGTGGCTACTGAGTGATGAAGAACTCACTGGGGAGACTCTATTATCTGCCTTGCACAATGCCCAAGGTTGAGGCAGACTCTTGACTGGGGAGTTTTATTGTTTGGGTGCCTTGTATGAAGCCCAAGGTTGAGGCTAACTGTTTTTGTTGGTTTTGACTCTACTGGAGAGATTTTATTAAAAGACTGTTTTTCTTTGGAAGCTAACCCTTTCCAGGGATTTTGACTCAGCTGGAGAAATTATTTGGTAAAAAGACTGACTTTATCATGTTTTTTTTGGAGGCTGACCCTTTCCAGGGGTTTTGACTCTTTTGGGGAAAATTATCTCCTAAGAGAAATGAACCTTTGTTTTTTTGACATTTTTTATTAATTTAACTTTGGAGGCTAACCCTTTCCAGGGATTTTGACTCTTTTGGGGAAATTATCTCCTAAGAGAAATGAATCTTTATTTTTTTTGACATTTTTATTAATTGACTTTGGAGGCTAACCCTTTCCAGGGATTTTGTTGAAAATGAAAGAATGTGTGGAAGCTAACCCTTTCCAGGGAATTCTGTTGAAATGGAGGTTGATTTTAATTGACTTTGGAGGCTAACCCTTTCCAGGGGTTTTATTAAAAAAAAGGAAAGAAAATGGCGACTCTGCTGGGGATGACCAAAACATGGATCCTAGACTCTATTAAGGAGGATTGATGAAGATGAGGGTGACAGAGACTGTCCATGTATCTCATTCCAAAAGATGTACTCAATGCAAAATTAAGACAAACTTAGCTTGTTTAAGGTCTGGTTTAAATTGGAAGAAACTCACCAGGGTAGGCTAAAAGGTGACTAAAGACCTGTTCCTATGTTTATAAGAAACCTGATGGGTCCTTGTATACAAGCTCAAGAGGAAGCTGGAAATGCTTTTAAGAAGCCTGTGGGTCCTTGTACAAAGCCCAAGAGGAGGCTAATCGAGGGTCCTTGTTATAGCACAAGAGAAAGCTATGTAGTTTTGAACTTATTTTGGCTCTAAGCAAAGGGGTAAGAGGTTTCACCGGGAATAATTCCTCTTTGGGTGGATGTGTCCTATTATTTTTGGATTCTAAGGTTTTTGCCAAGATGTTTCACCGGGAATAATTCATCTTGGGGGTTTGAACTACAGATCTCTAATTAGGAAAGAGCCTTCACCGGGAAGACATTCTCAATCCTAGGCCATATTCCTATAATATATATATATATATATAGTTTAACTGTCCTAGGGTTTATACTCAAACGTAGTTCTAAACTAATATATATATGCACAGTTTATATTTGACAGTAATTTAAACAAAGACTGTAAATTGAAAGCTTGTAAAGCCTAACCTGGATGGAGTGGAGGCCATTGAAGAAGTATGTACAGAGCCTCAACAGTAATTTTGTTGTTTTGTTGATAACAGTTGAGTATATATAATAAACAGTTAATGGTTTTTGAAAACAGAAGAAGTGAAGATGGACAAAGGTCACATAGGTATCTGAAGAGTTTCACCGGGAATAATGCCCTTCAAATACCAGAAGAATGTTTTGAAAACAGAAAGAAGATTTTGAAAATACAGTTTTGAAAACAAGCTAAGAAGAGAAGATTTTTGGGACTTACACTCTATTAGAGGCCCAGTACTTTACAGTACTGGTGTAAAAGCAATTTGAAGAATGATTTGGAATGATACAAGGTTTTGTTGTTTGAAAACCTTAATCGTTTGATTTATTCGGATATTGAAAACCGTTTTGAGAATTGACAAAAGTCAACTTAACTAAGATAAAAATAAAGATTTTTTACTTAATTAAGACCTAAACAATTAGGGTTTTATGATAAACTTTATTTACAAAATGATTAGGTTAAAACAAAGTGAATATATATTTAAAGTATTTAAGAAAAACACTTAAAACATACTATTTTAAACCTAATAAAAATATATGAAATAAATAATATTTTTATGATTTTTTTTTATTATTCACAAAATAGATATATTAAATGACAAGTGTGTGAAAAATGAAGTGAAAATAAATTAATTTGATAGGTTAAATAATTGGTTAAAGTTGTGAAGAAATTAAATGGGAAAAAGTGGTAAAAAATAGGGTTTTGTCACCAACCAGGTTTGAACCCACGCCCTTTGTATTACCAGCCCAAAACAACACCACTGAGCCAACGCGCGCTTGGTGTCATATGCATGGTTCCATTGCAATTCATATATTACTCAAATGCATAGAAGCGAAAAAAGAAATAAAATCAAAAGGTCTGGGGCGAGGGGGATTCGAACCCCAGACCTTGGGTACGCGCAACAAACAAACACTCTTTACCACTGGGCTATCACGTTTTAGTCGTTAATGAAACAGGTATCAATCAAAATAAAATAAACTTAGACCTGAGTTTGAAAATTGCGCGCCATCACCATCTTCGTCTTCAACCTCAAGCTCTCAAATTTCAAATTTATGAACTTGCTCATCTCTCAACCATTTGCAAAGATGTAAAGACCAAACTTGCTCTAAATTCACTCACGATTCTAAATATGTAACTATCATAAATTTATATCAACTATATCTAACTAATTTACCAGAAATCGTGAAGAACCCTAAAATTTCAAAATCAAATTAAATGACTATACTGAAAGATAAATGAATGGTGATAGAGGGTTTTCAATCCTCTGATGATGCTGAACAAGATAGAATCGAGCTATTTCACAAAGAGTGCTTAAATTAGAGAGGTGAGGTTCAGAAACTTACCTCTGAAAATGGAGGTCGTGAGGATGATAGAGAGCACCTGGGCTTGAATGAATGATCTCAATAGCTTCCCTGAGACTCAATGATGCTAACTGGATGCTTATTGGAGCTTGAATCCTCCTGAATTGCTCTATGGACCTCCCTCGATTTCAGCTTCAAGTGAACATGGAGGTTGTTGAATTTGGAGTTACAGATGAGCTGCAGCCATCTGGTTAGCTTCACTATGACCTGAGGAGTGTGCCTGGATGATTGGCTTGGCTTGAAACCTCCTGAATTACTCTATGGACCTCCAACTGCAAGTGCTCCAAATGAGAGGTGGAGATGATGATTCTCCACGCCCAGCAGTGTTCCAGAGGTTTGGATCACCTCCAAATGCCTCCCTCAATGTGTTTGAATACTTATTTTCAAAGAGAGAGCTTTGGTTTGAAGAATCCGAGTCTTCTTGCCAAAGGACCTTTGAAAAAACTAAGTATGAAGAAAGAAAAGAGAAAGCAAGAATTCTGTTGCTTTGGTGTGTTTTTTGAATGAGAATGAGGCCTCTATTTATAGGCAATTGGTTCAGTACTGAGTGAGAGTGTGAGCTTGCTTAATGGGAGAGTTTTGGTTTCTTAGCCATGAAGAAATTCAAGGAATCTCCAAAATGCAATGATGCATTTTCGAGCCAGCTCTCCCAACCATTGATCTTGCAGGATCTTAGGGAACATTTCTGATATGTAGCAAGTTCTTATTGGCTTAGGAGAAGATTCCAATTGGGGAATCATTGCTTATCATAAATTCTCAAAAGTAATGATTACATAATCACATGTTCTTGCTTTTGGGAATCTTCTTCAATCTTCATGCCATGGTGAAAATGAATGCATGGTATTGTTTCAGACATGTTATGGGTCGTGTAGCATCCATTAGTGAAGCAAAATGCACAAAATTGCAAAGTTCCAATTTGCACATGACCTATAATTTTACTTCATGAGGCCAACTTTGAACAAGCATAACTCTTAGCTCAAATTGAATTTGGAGAAGGTTGAACACAATTTGGAAATCCCTAAACATCTACTTTAAATCATTAGTTTATGTCTTCTTCAGAATCATTTGGGAAATTTGTGAAAAATGAGCCCAAAGTTGGATGAAAACTAGGTTAAAACACTTAGAAAAATTTCTAAGTGTTTATGACTTAAACTTCAAAATTTCCAAAACTTCATAAATGATTGATCTTTTGAAAAAAGTTCCTTTGTAAGATGTTTTTTTATTTTGCAAGATCTACAACTTTCATGTTGGAAGTTTTTTGAGTTGTGTAGGTGAAATTTTGAGTTCCCATAATGCCCTCAAAAACCCTAATTCCCGACTTTTTGTTCCTTGATGAATTTCTTTGGTCAAATGACTTTGACATCCATATATTGATGATATTGATCTTTGAAAGTCATTATTTGACCAAAAACCTTAAAAGTCAATGATGATCCTTCACAGTTGACTTTTTCCTGACAAAGTGAATTTTTGGGCTTTTGTGTAGAAACAAGATCTTCTCCTCAAATGAATGATGTAAATGGATTATATTGAGGTAGTATAGATTCTTGAATCATGTCTTGAGTTTTGGATCCATGCCCTGATTAAAAGTCCACTATCTTGGTGAATTAGGTCAAAACCCTAATTTGTCGACCATATGAAAATAATGATTGTAGACTTTGAATTGAAGTGTGATGTCCAGTAGACCTTGTAGTATGATACATTTGAAGATGATTGATGTCTTTGAATGGTTTCCTGGGTTTTTTAGGATTTCCCAAAGGTGATCCCTGATTTTAGTCCTTGATAGGCTCCAAACCCTAGTCTGTTGATCTGAGTAATCCTGTACTTAGATGACTGGGTGTCTTAATCAATCATAGGTGTAATAATGAGGCTTTTGAGTCTCATGATTGTGTTAGAGACTAATCCCTCTATTGATTGATCCTTTGCCTGAGTTTTCTTGTCTTTGAACACCCTCGATTGAATGTCAGGCTGTTCTGGGTACTTGCTTTGACTTGATGAAAATCCTGAAGATATGTCATCTCAGGGGGGTCAAAAATTAGGGTATGACAGATGCCCTTATTTAAGTTTCTTTTATCTGGAGGGAGAGAGATTGATATCTCGATCTCTCCTGCGTAAAAGAGACTTAAATATCAAAGAATGCCCGAATTTTGGGCGCTCCTGAGATGTTGTAACTGACATAGTCGTTGCATGACTTGATCCCGTTGTCGCACTCGGCGGGGGATGAGGAGACAAACTCCTGCAGAAATACTTGATGTGGATTCTGGTAAATGGATGGCAATGTAGGATGCGCAATCCATCTTCTTTAACTAAGTGTTGATACTTAGAAAAAGGTAAACAACCTCCCCCTTGTTTCGGATGTCCATATCTCGAAACTGGTCTTAGTTGTGTTTGGACAATATCTCAGATAAAGAGAAAATTTCCAAAGGTTTGTTTCCTCATCAAACTTCTCATCAACACTTGGAGATGAGACACCATTTGATGGTAGTAAAGAAACTTCAAGGGTTGTTTCCTCGTCAAACTTCTTATCAGCGCTTGGAGATAAGATGCCATTTGACGGCTGTAGAGAAACTTCAAGGGTTGTTTCCTCGTCAAACTTCTTATCAGCGCTTGGAGATAAGATGCCATTTGACGGTTGTAGAGAAACTTCACCATCTTCCCTTTTGACTTGACGTCTTTGAAAGAATGTCATATGGCCTCATGATCTTTTGAGGGGCTAATGACTTTGTTTGAAGGCGGACGAACTGTTTTCAGGGTGAAAACTGCCATTCGTCGACTAATGCCTGGGGAATCAACAAATTGTTTTCCTAATAGGAAAATTGCCATTCATCGACTCTGTGGGGAGTTAAACATCCCAGAAACAGACAAACTGTTTGAAGAAATTGCCATTTGTCGATCTCTTGAGTATTTAGCAGACAAACTGTCTTTTCTTGGGAAAAGACTGCCATTTTTGCCAATTGCTGGGGAAACAAAATGTCTTCTACTGGGAGAGACTGCCATTTGTCGACCCTGTCATGAAAGAAAGTGAGCAAACTGTCTTCTGCTGAAAGAGACTGCCATTTGCTGACTCTATTATGATAGAAAGTGAGCAAACTGTCTTCTGCTGAAAGAGACTGCCATTTGCTGACTTTGTTGGGGGAACAAACTGTCTTCTACTGGGAGAGACTGCCATTTGCTGACTGCTAGGGGAACAAACTGTCTTCTACTGGGAGAGACTGCCATTTGTAGACCCTGCTGTGAGAAAGGGAGCAAACTGTCTTCTGCTGAAAGAGACTGCCATTTGCTGACTTTTTTTTTTGGGAAATCTGAACCATCTTCTGGACGAAGATTCACTGACTCCGCCGGGGATTATGAACTATCTTCTGGATGAAGACTACCATTCACTGACTCCATCGGGGATTATTCGTCGATCTCCTGGGAGATTCTGAATTCATTTTTTTGACGAAAAAGCGGAATTTCCGGATCTTACTAGGGAAATACCAAACTGCTTTCCAGGAGGAAAAAACTACCACTTGTCAATTATGTCGGGGAATCCATACTTCTTGGAGAAGAGAACTGCTCATCGATCCTGTAGGGATTTCCAAAATGCGAAACAGACTATCTTATCTGAAGAAGACTGTCGAGTGTCGCTCTGCGGGAGAATCTCGGCTGGGGAATTCCAAAAGTGAACAAACTATCTCTTTGAGGGAGACCACCATTTGTTGACTTGCTTGGGGAGATCCTTGTGTATGAACTGTGGTCTCGAAGGAAAAAGTTTCTCCGGAACTTGCAGGGGAAACTTGAGTTCATGCCTTAATGACTCGGGCATTCACAGGATCAAATCCTGATTAGACTATGCAATTATGATGTAATGTATGCATGAATATAATGACAATAATAAAATGTAAAGTGAATGTGAATAGAATTGTCGCGGATGTAAAATCCTATGATACGACTGGAATTCTTGTTGATCAGAAGATGTCCTCTTCTTGTAGTTCGAACTCTGTTGGAAATATCTGGTTATCAGTTGTCCGCTGTCCGAAGTGAGTGATATGAATTGAAGTAAAGATCCGTCATCGGGAGATGTTCGCAAAGCGACCTCATGGGGAAATCTTGATTCCCGGAGTCTCAACCGTTCTCGGAGCAACTATTTGCATTCTTCCTATTGTTTGTAAACCTTAGAAAGAAATTTCACCTTTATTTTTGCAAGTAAATTCATTTTATTTTATGAAAACATTTGTTTCAAGAAAATGACTGTTTAAACTTAAAATGCATTCCAAGAAACTGAATAAGACTAGATTGCAAAGGAAAGCACAAGGCTCAAATTATTATATATGGAATGGTAATCAGCCAAATGCTTGATTTCATGGAGTATTTACAAAGTTGGAAATTGGTAATTTTCGGGAAAAGGGCTACGATGAAATGTGACGGCCGTTATCTTTCCCTTCCACTCCGAGTTGCGCTGTATTCGTGCTTCGTAGAAGATGACCTACTGCTGATGAATACTCCGCTATGGATTTTGAATGATCAAGTTTGTCCTGAACACAGTTACTTGCCATATATCCCTAACTTTTGCGTAAACTACCCCTTTCGGGTTTTAAGTCTACCGGGATTGATTAATATATTTTTTTTTATGTCTCTAATTTTTGCCTGAATCGCCCTTTCGGGTTTTCGATTCACCGAGACGCTCTTTTTTGCCTAAGCCGCTCTTTGCGAGTTTTCAACTTAGCGAGCTGTTCTTTTGATTATTTAGGCGAAGTATTTCTTGACTGCGTCGACGTTCACAGGACGGGTGAATTCTTCTCCATCCATAGTCGTGAGTATTAAGGCTCCTCCTGAGAAAGCTCTCTTGACCACGTAGGGGCCGTCATAATTGGGAGTCCATTTCCCTCTCGAATCTGTGAGAAAAGATTGAATCTTTTTGAGTACAAGGTCGCCTTCTTTGATTGTGCGAGGTCGAACCTTTTTGTCGAAAGCTTTCTTCATTCTTTGTTGATAAAGCTGTCCGTGGCATAAAGCTGTCATGCGCTTTTCTTCGATTAAGTTCAATTCATCGAATCTGCTTTGACACCACTCGGCTTCTGTTAATTTTGCCTCCATCAAGACTCTCATTGATGGGATCTCAACCTCTATTGGTAGGACTGCCTCCATGCCATATACAAGGGAGAAAGGAGTTGCTCCAGTCGAAGTACGTACTGATGTACGGTAACCATGAAGAGCATACGGGAGCATTTCATGCCAATCTTTGTAAGTGATGACCATCTTCTGAATGATTTTCTTGATGTTTTTGTTAGCTGCTTCTACAGCTCCATTCATCTTTGGTCTGTAAGGAGATGAGTTGTGATGTTCGATCTTGAATTCTTCACAAAGCTCCTTCATCATTTTGTTATTCAAATTTGACCCATTGTCAGTGATTATCTTGCTAGGAATGCCGTAGCGACAGATGATGTGATTCTTGATAAACCTGACGACAACTTGTCTTGTAACGTTGGCATATGAAGCTGCTTCAACCCATTTGGTGAAATAGTCTATAGCTACCAAGATGAAGCGATGTCCGTTGGACGCTTTTGGTTCAATCATTCCAATCATGTCGATTCCCCACATGGAGAAAGGCCAAGGGGAAGAGAGTATGTTGAGAAGAGATGGTGGCACATGAATTCTATCGGCGTAGATTTGGCATTTGTGACACCTCTTTGCGTACTGGTAGCAATCTGACTCCATTGTCAGCCAATAATATCCTGCTCTCAGTATTTTCCTTGTCATGGTATGTCCGTTGGTGTGAGTACCAAAGGAACCTTCATGTATTTCTCTCATGAGTATTTCTGCTTCTTTTCTGTCGACGCATCTGAGCAGAACCATGTCAAAGTTTCTCTTGTACAGAACATCTTCATTCAGGAAGAATCTACAAGCTAACTTTCTCAAAGTCTTTCTATCTTTCTTTGACGCCCCAAGAGGGTACTCTTGCTTTTGAAGAAAGTTCTTGATGTCGTGATACCATGGTTTGTCGTCGATGATTGCTTCTACTGTGAAAACATGAGCGGGCCTATCCAGGCGCATAACATCGATCTGAGGAATGTCGTTCCAATGATTTATCCTAATCATGGAAGAGAGTGTGGCTAATGCATCAGCCAAATTATTTTTTTCACGAGGAATGTGATGAAAATCTACCCTGTCGAAGAATGGTAACAATCTTCTCGCGTAGTCTTTGTAAGGGATTAGCCCTGGTTGGCGTGTTTCCCATTCTCCTTTGATTTGATTGATGACCAAAGCAGAATCTCCACATACATCCAAGTGTTTGATTCTTAGATCCATGGCTTCTTCGAGACCCATGATGCAAGCTTCATATTCGGCCTCATTGTTTGTGCATTTGAAAGTCAATCTGGCAGTAATTGGAATATGGGTACCCTGAGGTGTAACAATGATTGCCCCAATTCCTCGTCCATAAGCATTGACAGCTCCGTCAAAGATTAAGCCCCACTGGGATCCTATCTCAGGTCCTTCGTCTGGTAGTGGCTCGTCGTAATCTTTCATCTTGAGGTACATGACGTCCTCGTCCGGAAAGTCGAAACTGGTTGATTCATGACCATTGAGTGGGTGGTGAGCCAGGTGCTCAGCTAGAATGCTTCCTTTCACGGCTTTCTGTGCGTGATACTCAATGTCATATTCTGATAACAACATCTGCCAACGGGCAATTCTCCTGGTTAAGGCAGGCTTCTCAAATATGTACTTGATTGGTTCCATATGAGAGATCAAACAAGTAGTATGTCGAATCATGTACTGGCGGAGACGCTTGGCAGCCCAGGCCAAAGCACAACACGTCTTCTCGAGCATGGAGTAGCGGGATTCACAGTCAGTGAACTTCTTGCTCAGGTAGTAAATGGCATGCTCTTTTCTCTTTGTCTCGTCTTGCTGTCCAAGGACACAACCCATGGAATCTTCTAAGACGGTTAAGTACATTATCAAAGGTCTTCCTTCCACTGGAGGAGACAAGATGGGTGGTTCGAGCAGACATTCCTTAATGCTGTCGAACGCTTTCTGACAATCGTCTGTCCAGACGCAACTTTGATTTTTCCGTAGAAGTTTGAAAATAGGAGCGCAAGTTGCAGTCATGAGATATATGAATCTCGAGATGTAATTCAGACGTCCAAGAAATCCTCTAACTTGTTTCTCGGTTCTGGGCGAAGGCATTTCTTGAATTGCCTTGACTTTGTCTGGATCTACTTCAATTCCTCGTTTGCTGACAATGAAACCAAGGAGTTTTCCTGAGTAGACACCAAAGGTGCACTTGTTGGGGTTCAGGCGAAGCTGAAACTTCCGTAAGCGTTGAAATAACTTTGTCAGATTCTGTATGTGATCTTCTTCATTTTCTGATTTGGCAATCATGTCATCCACATAGACTTCCACTTCTTTATGCATCATGTCATGGAAAAGTGTAGTCATGGCCCTTTGATAAGTTGCCCCTGCGTTCTTTAGTCCAAAAGGCATAACTCGATAGCAGAACGTGCCCCAGGGGGTGATGAAAGCTGTTTTCTCCATGTCTTCAGGTGCCATTTTGATTTGGTTGTATCCTGAAAATCCGTCCATGAACGAGAAAACTTTGGATTTTGCTGTACTGTCTACCAACACATCAATATGTGGTAAAGGAAAATCATCCTTAGGGCTAGCTTTGTTCAAATCTCTGTAGTCGACGCACATGCGGACTTTTCCGTCTTTCTTAGGAATGGGAACAATGTTAGCTAACCACTGAGGGTATTCTGAAGTGACGAGGAAACCTGCGTTGATCTGCTTTTGAACTTCCTCCTTGATTTTCATGGCCATCTCCGGATGAGTTCTTCTTAATTTTTGCTTGACCGGAGGGCATTCTGCTTTTAATGGCAAGTGATGCTCCACTATACTGGTATCCAACCCTGGCATATCTTGATAAGACCAAGCGAAGACATCTGAGAATTCTTTGAGCAGCTGTATCAAACTCTCTCTGATCTCTGAACTGAGCGATGCTCCAATCTTAACCTCTTTTCTGTTTCCATCGGAACCAAGGTTAATGATCTCTAGAGGCTCATTGCATGGCTGAATGGCCTCTTCCTTTTGTTGAAGTAATCGTGAAATTTCCTTTGATATTTCTTCGTCTTCTTCTTCCTCTGCCTTGAATACAGGAAACTCAAAGCTTGGAGAAGTCATACGGTCGCACGTTTCAACGGGGTATTTTATGATTAATCTGCATATGTGTGATAAGTTTTATTTAGACAACGAGGGAAGACTCGGTGTATGCAGTTAATGGAATATTTGATGTTTTTTTAAGGGTGTTTTTTAGGATTACCAATTTCCGAAAAAAGAAAAGGGAAAACTAAACGAAGGAACAGAATGACATTTTTATTTATGGACAGTCATTTTTTGAAACAAAGACCCTATAAAACAAAACTCTATTGCTTTGGGCGAAGCAAAGAGGGACATTTTCCTAAGAAATAGTAAAATGCAAAGCCCTATGAAACATCTCTTCACCCTGGGCTATGGTGAGAGGACAAAATAACGGTGAAAGTTCCTACTTAGGAGTGCGAACAACAGTTGAAACTTCAACAGCTGTCCAGTAGTGGCGAACCCCATTGTGCACTAAGTAATCTGGAACCTTAGGCTTAAGCTGGCCTGTGGTAGGTCTTGATTTACCAACCACTGTCTTTGCAACACTCAGACGATCTTCTTCTACTTCAGCAGACTGAGCTGTGTGAGCATACCCATTTCCGAGTGGAGTATGTCGAACTTTCTTTTGAGGAAACTTCCAATCTTCTGAATGGAGAGACTCGTTGTCGGAGACACTTTCGAGATCATCCTCTTCTGTATTTTGGTCTTGCTCTTCTCCCAAGATGGCATTAACCAGGTATGTGAACTCTAGATCCGTAGCCTCGGAAGGTGACTTAGGGATATAATCCTCAATGATGATTTTACCAGTCGATGATGATGAATAGCAAGGGTTATACATCTCTTTTGGCTGAGAGAGGTACTCATAATCAATGTTCCATCCAGTTGGAACAATGTCTTCAAGAGAGATTCTTGAAATTTCAGGAGCGGAGTATTTTACCATGTAGTCAAATTTTCCGCTTGGTTCTCCTAATGTATCCCAAGTCTCTTCGGGGATAGGAGGAACTTCTTCCGATGAACCATGACTTCTGGTGGTGAAGCTGTTAGTAACTTCATCACTACTTGGTTGAGTCTTACTTTCAGATCCATTAGTCGGATAACAGCAAAGTGGTTCAGACTCTGATAGGGAGATGTATCCTGCTTTGTTAAGATAGGATAACCATTCCTCTTCATCGGTGATTTCCGTACCGATGGTATTGACTGTTTGTTGAACAGGTTGAAGAAAACCTCCACTGCAGAAAGTTTCTTGAATTGGGAGAACTACTTCAATCCCTGGAACAGCTTTTGATGATGTTGGAAAGAATCCAACTCCTGTTCTATTCTTGTTGTTGGTAGGAATATTAATGTGCCCCCAACCACTGGTAGTGCCATCCTTCACAACTTGGATTGCATCTTTGTATGAAGAAATAGACGCTGCTTTCTCCTTTCCTTTGTCCAAGGAAAGTGCTTGGAATTTAGTTCCAACAACTTCTTTTGGTTCTATGTCGGAGAATGATGACAGGTTGCTGACGATCAAAGCTCGTTCTCCACATACGGTTACCAATTTGTCATTTCTTATGAACTTCAGTTTCTGATGAAGTGTTGAAGGAATTGCCCCAGCTTCATGAATCCATGGGCGACCTAGCAAACAACTGTATTGTGCTGGAATGTCCATAACTTGGAAAGTGATTTTGAACGTCTGAGGTCCAATAGTTATGGGAAGATCCACTTCTCCGAAAACTGACTTTCTTGATCCATCAAATGCTTTGACGACGACATGACTTTTTCTTAGAGGGTAATCTTCGAAAGATAATCTTGATAATGTTGATTTAGGTATGACGTTGAGAGAGGATCCATTGTCTATTAGGACTCCTGTGAGTGTATCACCCATGCAGCCAACTGAGATGTGAAGTGGAAGATTGTGGTCCATTCCTTCTTTAGGAAGATCTTCGTCACAGAAACTTAGGTTAGTTCCGGCGGAGATGTTGGCAACGATGTTGTTGAATTGGCTTATAGTAACACTTGGTTCTACGAAAGCTTGTTCCAAAACTTTCTGTAGAGCTTCCCTATGAGCTTCAGAACTCAATAGCAGGGAAAGAACGGAAATCCTAGACGGAGTATGTAGTAATTGATCTACAATGTTGTATTCACTCCTCTGGATTAACTTCAAGATCTCATCATTTTCTTTCGCTTGAACAGCATTGGTCGGATGATCATCTTGCCTATGTGGTACTTCCTCCGAAGGTTTCTCCACATTTTCTGTTGTTCTGTTGAAGACTCGTCCACTTCTGGTGACTCGACTAACATCAGCAATGTTGACAACAGACGGTAATGGTATTTCCTTACCATTTTCAATGAATGTAGCATTGTACTTGTATGGTATAGCCTTGTCAGACTCATACGGTACAGGACCTGGTAAGTAGATGACTAGCGGTGCAACTGCTGTCTTCCTGCTATCATACTTGACTTGCATAGGTTCATCTTGATTAATTTGAGGAGATACGGTAAAGACTTCATCATCTTCTCTACTGGCAAGAACAGTAATGGTATTGTCATCCATCAGCTTCTGAATGTCGTTGCGAACACGCAAACATCCTCGTGAATTTCTTCGACAGATTTCGCATCTACTGTAAGCGTGGAAATCAGTTCCAAAGTAGGCAAGTCCATTTAAAGTTTTGTGGAACCTGACTACCGATCCTTCAAGATCTTCAACTTTGTAGATTTTGTATTCTCCTGGACATCCTTGAACCATGTTGATGTCATGCTCAGTTCTGACTCGGATATGTTGAATCCATCCTAAGTCCATTTGTTCTTGTAATGCAGCTTGAACTACGACACATCCTTGATTATTCTTTGGACAAATTTCACATGTGAAGTAGTTGTGAGGTGGTACATGACCGTAACCAGCTTGTTTAGCGTGCATCTTGACAAGATTTTCCCCTATCTGACGAATGTCGTAGATTTGAATGACGTTGGGGTGTTGATCTATCAGATTTACTGAAGCTTCTTTATGCTGCGGCAAAGGATTTGCTTGGACATTTGGATTAGTATCTTTGAAGGATAGCATTCCGCTCTTTACTAATCGTTGGACGTCCATCTTGAAAGCGAAACAATTCTCAATATTGTGACCTGGTGCCCCCTGATGATAGGGACAAGATTGGTCAGCCTTATACCATGGTGAGGAACTGTTTGTAGGATTTGGAGGACTTCTTGTCTGAATGAGTCCTTTTGCCAGTAATGTTGGAAACAATTCTGCATACGGCATTGGTACGGGGTCAAAGGCAGGATACCTTGGAGCCCGATTGTTGTAATTTGGAGGTCGAACCTGTTGCTGAGGTTGCTGCGACCTTTGTTGAGTTTGTTGTTGCGAAACCTGAGGTTGATAAGCTGGCGCTGAGTTAACAACCGGAGTTATTGTTGCAACTTGAGGTTGGAATTTCTTCTTGATTTTGTGCAAGACATTGCTGACATCTTGATCCTTTTTCTTCTGGAAAGAACTTCCATACTTCCTTGGACCAACAGAAGATTCTGGTTCTTTGTTCAAGCGTCCTTCTCGAACTGCTTCTTCTAAACGTACACCCATGTTTACCATCTCGGTAAAGTCACTTGGTGCACTTGCAACCATTCGTCCGTAGTAAAATGGACTCAAAGTTTTGAGATAGATTTTTGTCATTTCTTTCTCTTCAAGTGGTGGACAAATTTGAGCAGCAACTTCACGCCATCTCTGAGCGTATTCCTTGAAGCTTTCTCTATCCTTTTGAGTCATGGCCCGGAGTTGATCTCTGTCGGGAGCCATATTCAGATTGTACTTATACTGTTTGACGAAGGCCTCTCCGAGGTCTCGAAAAGTACGAATCTCTGAACTGTCCAAGTTCATGTACCATTTGAGTGCAGCACCAGTCAGGCTGTCTTGAAAATAATGAATGAGCAATTGTTGATTATCAGTCTGAGTTGACATTCTTCGAGCGTACATCACAAGATGACTTTGTGGGCATGAATTCCCTTTGTACTTCTCAAACTCTGGTACTTTGAATTTGTGAGGAATCTTAACATTTGGAACCAGACAGAGGTCTGCAGCATTCTTTCCAAATAGATCTTGTCCTCGAAGAGTCTTGAGTTCCTTCTGCATTTGCAGAAACTGTTCCTGGAACTCGTCCAATCTTTCATACACGCCAGCATCCTCACTTGGAGCGTGATGATATACTTGTCCGCCCTGCGGGGGAAAAGTATGCATAATCGGTCGTGGAGAAGCCATGATAGCAGATCTTGGAATCTCAGCATTCTGTTGTGCGAAACCCATTGTCGTTGCTCTTGGAACTTCAATTTCCAGAGGTTTGTAACCCTCCGGTGGACGCATATCCATGGTGACTTTTGGAGCTTCAGAAGCTGGAGGTATGTACCCTTCTGGAATAAAGTTATACGGCATGCCCCAAGGTCGATCAGGCGGCATGGTATACTGAGGAATGGGAGTAGAAACAATCTCGGAAACCACAGTCCTTTGTGGTTCTTCTGGCGTTGGTCGATTCTGCGCAACTACCAGGGCTTCTACCATACTATTGAGCCTTTCAACAGTACCTTTGAGAGTATTAATCTCTTCTCTGAGTTCTTCATTCTCTTGCTCAAAGTCTTCCATTCTTTTCTTGCGACTTGAACGAGTGTTGTATGGATGAGACAGCTTGAAAGTCTTGGTTCACCTCCTTCTCCTCCTCTCTTTCTGGAGAAAGGAAAGTGACTATCAGATCCGCGACAATTCTCGTGTCAGTGCGTACGACTAAAGCGATGTATGATATGCAATTAAGTTATTTATTTTTCAAGGAAACACCATAATTACGTTATGAAACATCAAACTTTTATTGATTAAGCGAAAATGTCGTTTTTACACACTTTGAAAAAGGGAAATACAGAGAAACTGAGAGAAAGGACTCTAAAACTTTGATGATGAGCCGACTTCACGTTCTAACATCTTCTTCTGTTTCTTGAGCTGAGCGTTCTATGACGTGAGCTGATCGATGATCCAGGAAGCAGGAGGGATATGATGAGAAAGTGATGATTGTGTCACTTGTCTATCGAGTACTTCAAGTAACTCATCCTTCCTTCTTAGGATGTTTTGAATCTCAACATTTTCCGTGTTGACAATTCGATACTTGTTCCTCCAAGCATTCCTTTCTTGGCATACCTTGTTTAATGCCGCTTGCAGTTTTTCAACATCGGTGGAGAAAAGGTAAATTGGTTCCCTTAGGGGAATAGGTTCTTGATGTTGATATGGCATCCTGAGCTTGAATGCTCTGACGCGTACCCATTGAAGGTAAGGATCCAGGGAGATGCAAAGATGTTTTCCTAACAATCTTCTCCCTTTGCTGTGAACAAGACGCCAGGCTTGGACAATTTCCTTTTTCAGCATGTTGCCATGATCGTCGATGTTCTTGAAGAACAGACCCTCCAATTGAATGTTACTTGGTATATTTTTCATGGGATAGCCGTATTGACGACGGGCTAAAGCTCGATTGTAACTGATTCCTCCCTTAGTTCCAATAAGGGGTATGTTGGGAAAACTTCCACAACTGAAGATGATCTTGGTTTCGTCGTTGTCAGGACTACACCACTCAATGTCCGTATGAGTGAGAGACATGACTTTCTATGGCCAGTAAAGGCCATCCCTCATATTCCAGAAAGTGCTAGACTTTGGTAGGTGTGAAACGAACCATTCGTATAACAACGGTACGCAGCATGTGATTAATCCTCCTCGCTGCAGGTTTCTTGAATGCACAGAGTGATAAGCATCCGCAAGCAAGGTTGGAACTGGATTTCCAATTAAGAAGATCTTAATTGCGTTGATGTCGAAGAAATCGTTAATGTTAGGAAACAAAAACAATCCGTAGATAAGCAAAGCCAAGATTTCCTCAAAAGCGCTCATATCTTGGATGCTGACGAAGTACCGAGCTTGATCAAACAGGAATTTGGAGGGCAATCCTTGAATTCCTCCTCTACTCACCATATGAGTTCTGATGTCGACTACGTTTAAAGGAGTAGTTGCAGCAATGATAATGTCGTCAGGATTCTTTTCCAAACCGGAGTACGGATCTTGCGCGTACACGGGTATTCCAATCAGACGAGAGTACTCCTCCAACGTAGGCATGAGCTGATAATCTGGAAAGGTGAAGCAGTGATACGTTGGATCGTAAAACTGTACCAAGGTGGGAAGGATCCCATCCACCATGTTGGTATTGAGCAAAGGCAGAAGTTTTCCATACTTCTCCTTGAAAGCCTGGGGGTTGACCACCAGTTTTCCGAGCTTACCCAGTTCCTCGACCTGGGGAATCTTGAAGGTGTATTTCCTAGCTCTCTTTCTTCCGTAATCCATGGTATAGATCCTTAAGTCCTTTCTCCGTTTCTCTCTTTCTATGAAGTTCAAAACGTTCGTTATTTAGTTTCCTTGAAAAACGACTCGAAAAAGACTCTTTTGGTTTGTTTTTAGTTGTTATTAATGAATGATGCATGAATGCATGAATGCACACACAAGAGTTTTAAACAAACATGGCGTTGAAGGGTATAGTGGTCATGAAGTCAAAACGCAAACCCCGCCCCAATGGTAAGCTAAGGTTAAGGATTTTTGTACCTGTAGAACGGGTTCTAGGGGTCTCAGAGTTTTTGCTCAACCTTAAAGATACGTTGATTGGTATCTATAAGAGAGTTTTCTCTGAGTGTAGTATCTGCGTGACAATTACTTCCGTAATCACCGCTCTACGTCCTAAAAAAGGCTTTAAGTGGGGTTAATGTGTTTCTAGGTCCTCCTGGTACAAATCAGTCTCGGAATGCAGTGGCGCAGTTAATCACAACCTGCAAGGCAAATCCCAAGAGTAGACTTGTGAACCAAGATTAGAGGGCCTTCACCGGGAAGACATCCTCCATCCTATCTTATGTTGCACTCAAATCCGGGTATAGGATTTCTCACCACAAGGGGGAATCAAGCCCTTTCCCGATACAGAATAAACAAAGTAAACAAATATATATGCAACAAACACATGATATGACACAGAGGTTAGGCAGGACCTCTCTTGTTTGAGGGGGAATTTGGCATCCCTAATTCCTCATTGGGGATGGACCAGCAACAGGTCAACCCTTGGTTTGGATGAAAAACCAAGGTTTTTAACACTTATATCCCCAGCAGAGTCGCCATTTTTCTGTGGTGTCGTTTTCTTTTACCTCCCCGTTTCACTTGGGAGGACGGCACGCTAAACCCTTCACGCGAAATTTGGAAGGAGAATGCGCCTGTGGTGGGATGAATTTTATTTCAGTTCTTCCTACGATATCACACGAACTTTCTTATTGTCCTACGAGTAGGAAAGGGGAAAAAAGATCTCAACTAAACCCTAGGAGTTTGCTAAGTGTGGGGATTTCACCTAGACTAGAAATTCTGGAGTCCGGGAGGTCGGTTATACATAGGGAAGTGTTTAAACACCCTACATATCTGTAGTACTCTACAGGAACCTTCTCTGTGTCATTGTGTTTGTGTTTATTGCTAATGATTGGGAAAGTTTCTCCTTTGTATTAGGAGAAGGAATTGAATTGATTGAAGAAAGACAGACAGACAGATAGACTGACTATTTTTGGTATTTTATTAGCTCGCTGAGATTCCTTGTGAACCTCATGCCTACATATCCCTAGTGGAAGTCAGGGCTTAATGTAGTTCGGGGAACTAACTAGGGAAATTAAATGTTTTTGGTGCCTTGCTTGAAGCTCAAGGTTGAAGCTTGAAATTAAATCTCTGTTTACAGTAAAGAGACATGAAATCATCTTTACAGAGAGGTATTTGTACTATTCTACCACAAACATTTAAAGGAGTGACAGAATAACTGAATTCATTTCATTCAAGAGGGGGACCTTACTTGTGTGTGCAAGTATGCCAGTCAGATGCCTCTTAAATGAAAGAAAGATGCTCATCCAAATTAGGGAAAGTTACCACATGTCTGGGTTTTACTGCCAGCTCATGCCTTTCAAAATCCTAAATGGGAGACTTGATTAAAATTGAAATTGAAATGGAAATGTTTGTTTGTTTGAATGTGGTAGAGTAGTAAAAATATCTCTCTATAGAGATAAGCTATGTCTATCTACTGTATAAAAGATTTGACTTTAGCTGGCTTGTATGAGGCCCAAGCTTGAGGCTTTTTTGATTGATTAATTAATTATTATTGACTCTGGGAGATGACTCCACTGGGAATTAATTACAGGGTATTTTTTTGTGTTCTGTACAAAGCCCAGAATTGAGGCTGACTCTACTTAGGGAGACTCTATTATCTGCCTTGTACAAAGCCCAAGGTTGTGGCTAACTGTTGAGGATAATTGAATGAATGACTCTATTTTATGTGCCTTGTACAAAGCCCAAGGTTGTGGCTGACTCTAGCTAAGGAAAACAATATTTTCTGCCTTGTACAAAGCCCAAGGTTGTGGCAGACTCTTTTTTAAACTGAGTATGGATGACTCTATGGGGAAAAGATCCTGGGTGTTAGGAATCTTTGACACATGAAAATATGATTTATCTGCCTTGTACAAAGCCCAAGGTTATGGCTACTGAGTGATGAAGAACTCACTGGGGAGACTCTATTATCTGCCTTGTACAATGCCCAAGGTTGAGGCAGACTCTTGACTGGGGAGTTTTATTGTTTGGGTGCCTTGTATGAAGCCCAAGGTTGAGGCTAACTGTTTTTGTTGGTTTTGACTCTACTGGAGAGATTTTATTAAAAGACTGTTTTTCTTTGGAAGCTAACCCTTTCCAGGGATTTTGACTCAGCTGGAGAAATTATTTGGTAAAAAGACTGACTTTATCATGTTTTTTTTGGAGGCTGACCCTTTCCAGGGGTTTTGACTCTTTTGGGGAAAATTATCTCCTAAGAGAAATGAACCTTTGTTTTTTTGACATTTTTTATTAATTTAACTTTGGAGGATAACCCTTTCCAGGGATTTTGACTCTTCTGGGGAAATTATCTCCTAAGAGAAATGAATCTTTATTTTTTTTGACATTTTTATTAATTGACTTTGGAGGCTAACCCTGTAATACGGTGAACTGACTTTTATATCGAAATGTACGGTTAAGCATGAGTCGCCACCGACTTTTATTTTATCCAAACAAATTCGGAAAGGCAAAAAGAAACAGAAAAAAACCTTTTTAAAGAAATCTAAGTTCGGGGGGTAATTTATGCAAAGGGAAGGTGTAAGGCACCCTTTGCATCCATGGTTTTCCATGGGCTCTTAATTGCTTTGCTTGCTCGTTTGTCTTTAGAAAAAGTAGATGAAAGAAAAAAAAGTGGACTTTAGCTCGTAAATGAGCGTAGCCAGTTTTTGAAGAATTGTGAGAAAGAATATGAAAATTGAGCATTGCAAGGCAATTAGGGGCAATTACCTTAAACTCAGATGATAGGTCTCTTTTTAGCCTTTCAGAATGAAAGGGTCAATCCTTGCCATAAGAGGGCAGGAAGCCTTTCGTTTGGAGGTTGAAGGGTCGTCGAGATATCATTCGCCCAAAGACTGACCCATGCCATAGAGAGGCAGGTAGTCTAAAGGGAATGATCAGAATAGCCTTTGTTTGTAGGCAACCAGAAGATACCTCAGCCTTATTCGTGGGCAACTTCCGAGGGTCGAGGTCATGTTAGTGTATCGAAGGCAGCATCATTTTAGGGGTCTCATGACCTTTTATCGAGGCAACATGGCTGAGGTATCCTCGTATTCGAGGGACTGGCTATTCTGCACAAAATACAAGGCAACAAGGCAACAGGCAACAGGCAACAGGCAACAGGCAACAGAGAGGGTTACCCAAAAGCGTGCGTGTGTGCACCAATCATGTGATTATGTTCAGTTATGTTATCTTATAAAATTACGTGATGCTAATTCAATTAATAAGTTGCACTCCCTAGAATTACTAACCACGCAGTTTAATATAAACAGTAATAACGGGGAAGGGAAATTGTAACCAGCGGAGGAAAGGGGAATTGAAACCAGCGGGATATAATTAAAACAAAAGGTTTAACACAAGTAATAATTGAGGACAGGGTTTAGGGTTACCGATACTCGTAGCTTTGGCAATTGACAAACCCTAAAAATTGGAAAAGAAAGAATAAACAAAGACGGGTGAGTGCATTATCGGTTCGGAGGCAAACGGGATTAACCCTGAAGAATAAATAGATTTTAAAGTAATAGAACAGACAAAGATACTTAGCTTGTTTTGATCTGATAGGGTTGGTAGTCGGAGGTTTCCCGAAGCATTGACTCTGACCCTCAGAGAATGGACAGAAAAAAAGTAATGGGAAGAAGTGAGTGTAGGAGGAATTCATTGATAGGAGTGATCAAACCCTAATTAAATAAAAGGCAGGAAAGTATTTAAATAATTAAAGACTAAGACTTAGCTTTTGAATTTGACGTGGCGCGTTGTCGAAAGGAACCATGTTGATAACCCTGAAAAGGCATAAAAGAAATATATATTTTAATGTAGGGCAATGTTCTTGTAAACCCTGATTAGGGTGTCAATTGATATCCAGCTGGGGATTTTTGATCTTCGCTTGGGGATGAGATTGACGTGAGTGATCTGATCCTGATATATCCTGGGGACAAGAGAGATGAGCATAATATCCAACCAGATTTCTGAGCGGCAACTCTGATAGATATAGCGAGTTTGAATAAAACATGCTAGAGAAGAAGATTATGTTGGAGATATAAAATCCGTTGGGGAACCAAGTCTCTGTTAGGAAGAGATTGCCTGGAGATGACTTGTTATGTGGGGATATATTATGAAAACCGCTCTGTGGGGAATGTCCAGAGATTTTCAATTCTTCATTGCCCCTTGTCTTTGAATACTTGCTGTTGAAAAACACTTGCGAGAGTATACCTGCCCCTGGAATTAATAGCTTGGTATGCCCGATACTTGAATTTGGAATTAGAACTTCAAATAAGAGACATATACTGACATCATCTGATGCTAGTAGCTAAATAGCATTTGTTGAGATTTGTGACTGATGTGACATGCCCCCAGTGATGGACTAACTTCTCTGGTTTTTCAGTGCCTCTGAGAGGTTCTATGAATCATGACTTGTTTTCCCATAGTAGATGGGATAATAATATGTCATGCCCTTTGTGTAAACAAGTTTTTAGCTGATCGAGTCACGCATATGAGACGTCTCTGCAAATTTATTTGTCGGGAGGACTTTTAGTCATTAATTATGCCCCATGCAGATTCTTCTTGATGTCAAACATTTGAAATTACGTAGACAAAATTGTTTTATAATGACACTCATAAAATGCAATGCATATGTCTGTCTTGAAGTTTAGAAAACGTTTTTTAGTAAAACAAAAGATGTAAGAAAGCGATATTTGTAAAACATGATATCAACTCAAGATTTATGGTAAACTTTAAGGAGTCAGGATACCCTTTTTGCGACAATACGCTTTTGAACTAACCATGCTTCAGTTAGGACTTTCAAGGGTTGTAACGTGGCTTGGTTCACGGTTTAAGAAACAAAGGATAAAGGCTCAAAATTTGATTGTACCCACCCTTCTTCGTGATGATCTTCGGTCCTAAGCTCAGTTAACTTTGTGTTTCTACTTTAGCAAAGCTTGACGTCATAACATTGACATTTGATGATGGATAAAGCAACGGGAGTTTATTTGGACGGGCAGTCATCCCTTTTTTGTAACTCTTTTTTTCTTTTGTCGAGGATTTGTAGTGCCCTCCTTTGACTTTGATTTTGTTATCCCTAACTTTTATCTGAACTGTTTATTTTGAGATTACAGTCAGCGGGATGTTTTGATTTTCGATAAGTCTCCTTCATAGGTTTTGACTTGACAGCGTTTTCTTTTTTTGGTGGATATTGACTGCCTGACTTAATGGTTGCGGGAACCCATCATTATTTGTGTAGACAACAACTAAGATAATTGAGTTAACTGAGTAACTACCCTGCCCCAGGTTATGATTAAGGGTTTTAAATTATGCAAAGAAAAAACTTCTACTCCTTAGGCTCAAAGGGGTTGACAAGGGATTAACATCCTTATATCTCCACTGTTTGGGAATTGAAACAATGCCTGTACATCGTCAGCATAGTCTGTTCAAAAGTATACTGTATGAGGTTGCGGTATCGTTTTCGTCATCCTCCCTCAAAAGGCTTACCGCTTTAGCAAGAGTTAAATATCATAAAGAAAACTAAGTAAAAACAAAGTTTAATATAGAAATAGGAAGAGAAATAAATCAAGACAAACATATGCAATGCATTAATGATTATGATAAAATAAATAGAGTCTGACATAAGACGAATGTTTAAACAAACAGGAAAGAAATTGCGAATGCGAGTAAATTAATGATCTAAATAGCCATCTTTTAGACTTTGTGTGGCTCCTCTGGTTGGCCAAATTCAACGATCCCTTCTTCGATCAAGTCTTGAATTTTATGTTTCAATGGCCCACACTCTTCTGTGTCGTGACCAGGGCTATTTGAATGGTAAGCACATCTTGCATGATGTTTGTACCCAGGGACGGGATTAGAAGGAGCTGAGTATGGAGGCAGTAGAGTTATCAGACTTTGATTGAGCAAGTGTTGCAAAGCTTGAGCCAATGGCATGTGTAGTGGGGTAAATGACCTCTTGGGTTTTGATTTCCAAGTACTTTGTCCACCTTGTTGTTTACGTCGATCTTTCTGTTGTTGTTGCTGTGTTGGAGCCTGACTAGGGACCAGGACTGCCCCGACAGTGTTGAATTCATTCTTCCCATTGTATGGCTTTTGAATAGTACCAGAAGAAGTAGCCACCTGAATTTTTCCACTTCGGATACCACTTTCAACATGTTCTCCAGTTAGTATGAGGTCAGTGAATCCAGATGACGAACTTCCCAGCAAATGGCTGTAGAAAGGACCAGTCAGTGTATTCATGAACATATCAACCAATTCTCTATCACTCAAGGAGGGTTTGACTCTTCCAGCTAGATCTCTCCATTTTTGAGCATACTCCTTGAAACTTTCCTCGGGTCCCATAGACATGCTTTGTAGTTGTATGCGAGTTGGTGCGAGGTCAGCATTGTATTGGTATTGCTGGTAGAAAGCAACAACCAAATCTTCCCAAGTACGGATGTTGGTACTTTCCAGTTGATAGTACCATTCGAGTTGAGTTCCAGATAAACTCTCTTGGAAGAAATGGATCCAGAGCCTCTTATCAGCAGTGTGGGGCTGAATCTTTCTTACATAAGACCTCAAGTGCATCTTTGGACAAGAGACTCCATCATACTTAGCAAAGGCGGGAGTTTTGAATTTTGGAGGAATAACTACCCCAGGAACGAGTCCTAGTTCTTCAAAATCCAGCCCAGGTACCTTCTGAATTTCCACGCTTCTCATGCGCTCTTCTAGTAGTCTATACTTCTCATCAACATAATCCTCATCTTGAGGATACTCATCTTCCTCTTCTTCTTCTTCCTGGCCATCAGAACCTACATGGCTTCCCTGATTGTTCTTGACACTAAGATCATCTCCTTCCTCTTCCTCTTCCTCATCTTTAGGAACTGTTTCTGCAGCCTTCTTGGGACGACCCTTGAATCTTCTTCCTAGGTTGATCACTCCTTTGGGCTTCTTGGTCTTTTTCTCCTTCTTAGTCAGAAGGGTTTTCAGCTCGTCTTGCCCCTTGGATAAGTTCAGGATCAGATCTTGAAATTGGGCATTCTGAGCTTGAAGGTCTTTGACTGATTGCTCGAGATTCATGATGCTGAAATAAACAGCGGGGAGGTAAGAAACCTGTGGCGGGAACCTGTGATGCAATGTTATGAATGCAGATGCAATATTTTCAAGGATCTCTAGAAATTTAGTTAGCGACGTCAAAAATGATTTGGTCGCTTCTTCGTTTGAAGAACTCTGATTTCTGGATGTTCTTTTAGGGGAATCAAGCTCACCATATCCAGTGGGTCATAGCCTCTTGTCATACCCCAAAATTTGCCCTCATATATTTGCAAATGTCAATTTATTTTGAATAAATGATATGACACAATTGGTAAGGAGGTAAGGTTTGCAAGTATGCAGTCCCGAATTCGAATTCCACTACTGACATGTTGCCCATGTTATTTGTCTCTAACTTTGGTTTCGATTTTATTTTAAATTTATATTTATATTCAAAAATCACAAAAAAAGTATTTTTTTTTATTATTTAAATATTATTTTCGTATTTATTTATTAGACATTTTAAAAATATTTATTTTTTACTTTTTTCTATTTTTATCATAAAAATATACAAAAAATCACAAAATAAAAAAGGAATTTGAAAAGATTTTATTCACTTTTATAGTTTTAGAAATAATGTGATTTGATTGATTAAAATAGTCACAAAATCAAAATCAATTTAATTGAATTTTGAATTTTTGATTATTGAGATTTATCAAATTAATTTACTTCCCTTTTTTATTTACCTAATATTTTTCCTATATAAACTGACAATTTATCACATTCTAACCTAGACAAAAAACCTTTTTTCAAACCCTTATTTCTTCATTCTCTCCACTCACGTATATACATTTTTTTTTCTATCTTTTTCAGGAACCAATTCTAAAAGTTACCCCAAGAGGCCATGAATTAACATAACAATATAGAATTTTCATATAGAATTTCTATAGTGAATTTCTATCACACTAACTATAACATAAAAAATTAACACTTGTACCAGTTTTATTGTTTTATTGATTGTTGCAGAAAAGAGAACCAGTAAAGAGGAGGACTTGGCACCAAAGGACGCTAACAGAATCACAAAAACCGTGCCATTCCAGATTTCTACAGACTGAGAATTCGATCAATTCAAGCCATTCAAAGCATCGAGGAAGATTTCTCGGTACCCGCTGAAGTGATTTCGATCTTTACAAGCAGCCAAGGAATCCAATACCATCAACAGAGCATTCACGGTTTACCAATTTATGGCTTGTATCAATTTATGTCGTTTATGCCTCATGAATGATATTTGGTTGCATAACCATGTTTATGTTGATGTACATAGCGTTTGTGGACTGTTTAATTAGAGTTTATACGCGAGTGTAATGTTTCACCATTGTTAGGTCTCAGAGCTTTCAATTGGGGTTTTTAGTTTGAAGCAAAATTGAATCAAATTAATGGCTCCATCACGTTCAGAACCTGATTCCGGTTTGAATCCTGGGTTTATGTGTTATTTATTCTTTATATTTTATGAGTAAAGATGGTGCAGGAATTAGATGGAACCGGAAGAGCAAACGAAGAAGATGATGGGCGTACGGCACGATGGTTTCAGTTTAATTTTTATTTTTTTTCCAGTTTTCTGTTTAATTATATTGATCGTTACTTATATTATACACAGATGATAATTGCAGCTTGGTTGGTAAAGAGTCTATGATGGTGACCGCCGTGTTATGGGCTCGAATCCCTTCAGCGACAATTTAATTTTTACAAAATTTTCTTACAAGATTCAACGTAGCTGTCCCCACGAATGACCACGATGCACTCGCACGCAGAGTCCCTTGGATCGTCCTAGTGCCAAATCTAACGTCCCAGCATACGCGGCAACACCATACACCCTCATGGCCAAACCACGCCAGATTATAAGCTGAGTTTTTTTCTACATTTTTTTTTTTTTACTTTTAATTATATAACTTGTTTATTTTTATATATTGTTTCTAAAACAAAAACTCTTTTTCAATATTTCTCTTTTCATAAATTTGTTTTAATTTTATTCTTTTTTTCATAAAAACAAAAAAAATGATAAATATTTGTTATTAATAATATCTTTTATTAAATGGATTAATTTAATTGTTTAATTATTTAACTAACTATCATGGTTTTTATTAAATGATAAAAAAATACATATTGGAGTCAGATGACTTAAACGAGACCCCATTTTCATCGATTTAATTAATTAGGTTGAAAAACCAATAATTAATTAAATTGATTTTATTTATTCTATTAACTATAGCTAACTTGCCCCCAATCAAGGTTTGCGAGAATCAGTCATACACTGAAAATCTTTTCTTGGTACCTTTTCAGGGTTAGCAACATGGTTTCTTCCGACTGCGCGCCACGCCTCTCATAAAGCTAAGTTTTTTATTTTTTTCCTGTTTTAATATCATTTTATTTCCATTTTATTTTATCTTGTTTTGCCTTTTAATAAGGTTTGCCTCGAATTGTCATACACTCACTACTTTCTCTTTCTTCTAACAACTCTTTAATGGTCAGGGTCAATGCTTCATGCTCAAGGCAAACCTCTGCCTATTGAAGCTAAAGGTTTGTCAAGTCGCCAAAGCTACGAGTTTGGTAACCCTAAACCTTGATATTTTTCTTTGTTCATTATTACTTATGTCAAACCCTATTAAGGGATCCGCTGGTTTCATTGTCCCCTTCCCCATATTATGTAATTGTTCCCTAGTTGTATTGTGTGGCCTTGAAGGCACTTAAAACTGTTACTTTATTTTACTGCGTGGTTAGTAATATAGGGAGTGACAAGACTAATTAATCAAACGTTAGATCACTAACTATACAAGATAAATATAACTGAATTCAAACCACGTGATTGTTGCACCCACACACCTTTAGGGTAATCCCTCTGGTTGCCTTTGTTGCCTGTTGCCTTGTTGCCTTTAAGTGTACTAAATAGTCAAGTCCCTCGATTCCGAGGATACCTAAAGCAAACAAACGTCGCCCTCAGTTCATTATCATCAATGTTGTCCCTCGATGTTGCCTCGGTAAAATGATGATTTGTCCCTATTGCTAAGGTATCCTCGCATGATGCCTAAAAAGATTAATGACTATTATATCCTTCCCTTAGACTACTTGCCCTCTTTGTGGCAAGGGACAGTCTTGTGGCGAACGATTACTCGATGACCCTTAAACATCCAATTGAAAGACTTCCTACCCTTTATGGTATGGATAGATCCTTTCGCCCGAAAGACTTAAAGAACAAGAAAGACAAACTTAGGGTAGGTAGTTCTTAATTGCTTACTCACAATCAATTCAAAAAATCAAATACTTTTCACACCTCCTATTTCAAAACGATTCCAAAACAAGGCTATGCTTATTTACAAGCTAAAGTCCTTAACGAAATCTTTTTACTATTCACACACGACACTTCAAACTTTTCAAACAAACAAAGTGAGCTAAGCAATTAAGAGCCCATGGATAACCATGGATGCAAAGGGTGCCTTACACCTTCCCTTTGCATAAATTACCCCCGAACTCAGATTTCTTTAAAAAAGGTTTTTTTCTGTTTCTTTTTGCCTTTCCGAATATTGTTTGGATAAAATAAAAGTCGGTGGCGACTCTTGCTTACCGCGACATTTCGATCGATAAAAAGTCAGTTCACCGTATTACACCTCTGATTCGGGAACTTCCGAATTTGAAGGTACATGGCTAGAGGAAAATAAATCCTCTTGCCCCTTGATAGGTACAGTGTCTCTGAACTGGAAGGTATGTGGCCAGAGGAAAATAAATCCTCTTGCCCCTTGATAGGACTTTAGTCCTTGATAAGAGTACCTGGAATTGTGCGCCCTAAATCCCTAAGATCCTTGAAAGGGTTAGTTAAATCACGTTATGTTTATGATATCATGATGTCATGAATGTTATGTGAATGCAGTTTGTTAGACTTAGTGTGAGATGGTAAGGACAAACAAGTCCTTTCAACAAAACCTGCGAGGAAACGAAGGTTAGTAGAAAACACAAACAAGTCACACAATTCACACAATTTTTGGCTTAAGGCTTGCATGGAGTCTGATCAGGTGTCCTTCCCAAGGGTATTTCTATGGATAAGGAGATTTCAGCAACAGGTTCTACAAGTTATCCAGAATTGTCAGCCCTTCTAAAGCACCCTCGGACATGATGCATTCGCACCATGCAATGATACTTTGAGAAAGAACCTATCTGAATTGTAGCATCGGGTAGCGACTAGTTCTTAACATTTGTCAAGAGTAGTCCCCCCACTACGTTCCTAAAGGCCAGGATGGGTTAAGGGTAACTAAAGGTCCTTGAGCTCCGGCGCACCCACAGACACATACATAGACCTCCCTCATTTGAGAAAGGTGTGCATATGCTATGGAGTCCTAACTCAAGCGTGAACTTCATATTGACTCATCTCCCACATATGTGAAAGAGGTCGCCATGACTATGCCACTCCTAATCTTAAGTGTTCTTGAATCCGGGAATAGGATTCGTCCTTCAATTTTCCCAAAACAGCCCTGAAAAAATAAAACAAGCAAAACAAACAATAGAAAACAATTAAGTGATTCCTAAACTTTTAAGGTAACCCCTCTTTTATCGAAAAAATAATCCCCAGCAGAGTCGCCAGTTCTGTAATACGGTGAACTGACTTTTATATCGAAATGTACGGTTAAGCATGAGTCGCCACCGACTTTTATTTTATCCAAACAAATTCGGAAAGGCAAAAAGAAACAGAAAAAAACCTTTTTAAAGAAATCTAAGTTCGGGGGGTAATTTATGCAAAGGGAAGGTGTAAGGCACCCTTTGCATCCATGGTTTTCCATGGGCTCTTAATTGCTTTGCTTGCTCGTTTGTCTTTAGAAAAAGTAGATGAAAGAAAAAAAAGTGGACTTTAGCTCGTAAATGAGCGTAGCCAGTTTTTGAAGAATTGTGAGAAAGAATATGAAAATTGAGCATTGCAAGGCAATTAGGGGCAATTACCTTAAACTCAGACGATAGGTCTCTTTTTAGCCTTTCAGAATGAAAGGGTCAATCCTTGCCATAAGAGGGCAGGAAGCCTTTCGTTTGGAGGTTGAAGGTTCGTCGAGATATCATTCGCCCAAAGACTGACCCATGCCATAGAGAGGCAGGTAGTCTAAAGGGAATGATCAGAATAGCCTTTGTTTGTAGGCAACCAGAAGATACCTCAGCCTTATTCGTGGGCAACTTCCGAGGGTCGAGGTCATGTTAGTGTATCGAAGGCAGCATCATTTTAGGGGTCTCATGACCTTTTATCGAGGCAACATGGCTGAGGTATCCTCGTATTCGAGGGACTGGCTATTCTGCACAAAATACAAGGCAACAAGGCAACAGGCAACAGGCAACAGGCAACAGGCAACAGAGAGGGTTACCCAAAAGCGTGCGTGTGTGCACCAATCATGTGATTATGTTCAGTTATGTTATCTTATAAAATTACGTGATGCTAATTCAATTAATAAGTTGCACTCCCTAGAATTACTAACCACGCAGTTTAATATAAACAGTAATAACGGGGAAGGGAAATTGTAACCAGCGGAGGAAAGGGGAATTGAAACCAGCGGGATATAATTAAAACAAAAGGTTTAACACAAGTAATAATTGAGGACAGGGTTTAGGGTTACCGATACTCGTAGCTTTGGCAATTGACAAACCCTAAAAATTGGAAAAGAAAGAATAAACAAAGACGGGTGAGTGCATTATCGGTTCGGAGGCAAACGGGATTAACCCTGAAGAATAAATAGATTTTAAAGTAATAGAACAGACAAAGATACTTAGCTTGTTTTGATCTGATAGGGTTGGTAGTCGGAGGTTTCCCGAAGCATTGACTCTGACCCTCAGAGAATGGACAGAAAAAAAGTAATGGGAAGAAGTGAGTGTAGGAGGAATTCATTGATAGGAGTGATCAAACCCTAATTAAATAAAAGGCAGGAAAGTATTTAAATAATTAAAGACTAAGACTTAGCTTTTGAATTTGACGTGGCGCGTTGTCGAAAGGAACCATGTTGATAACCCTGAAAAGGCATAAAAGAAATATATATTTTAATGTAGGGCAATGTTCTTGTAAACCCTGATTAGGGTGTCAATTGAATAAATTGACAAATCGATTTAATTAATTATTGGTTTCGCAACCCAATTAA